>NW_024752979.1:0-14866 GCF_018991925.1 Homarus americanus | reverse complement strand
CAGACGTATGCCTGGGGAGTGTCAGGGTGTGCACCAGTGTCAGCGGTGTGTGCCTGGGAGTGTCAGAGGTGTACCTGGGGGTATCGGAGGTGTGCCTGGGGTGTCAGGGGTGTACCTATGAGTATCGGCAGTGTATCTGCGTGTCAGAGGTGGCCTGTGGCAGTGTCAGAGATGTGCCTGGCAGTGTGGGGTGTGCCTGGGTGTGTCTGAGGTGTGCCTGGGAGTGTGGAGGTGTGCCTGCTGGAGTGTCAGGGGTGTACCTGGGAGTGTCAGGGGTGTGCCTGGCGTGTCAGAGCTGTGCCCAGGGAGTGTCAGGGGTGTGCCACCCAGCAGTGTCAGGCTGTACCCCAGGAGTGTCAGGGTGAACCAGGGGAGTGTCAGAGGTGCAGAGTGTTGGGGTGTGCCTGGGGAGAATCGGAGGTGTACCTGGGGTATCGGAGGTGTGCCTGGGGTGTCAGAGTGTACCTGGGGAGTGCCAGAGGTGTGCCTGGGAGAGTCAGAGGTGTGCCTTGGAGTGTCAGGGGTGAGAAGCTGGGAGTGTCGGAGGTGTGGCTGGGAGTGTCTGAGATGTACCTGGGGTGTCAGTGGTGTACCAGGGAGTGTCAGTGGTGTGCCTGGGAGTGTCAGGTGTGCCTGGAGTGTCCAGAAGAGTACCTCAAGTGTCCAGAGGTGTGCCTGGGGAGCATCAGAGAGTACCTGGGAGTGTCCCACAGAGGTGTGCCTGGGAGTGTGTCAGAGGTACCTGAGGTGTCAGTGGTGTGCCTGGCAGTGTCATTGGTGTACCTGGGAGTGTCAGGGTGTACCTGGAAGTGTCGGGAGGTGTGCCTGGAGAGTGTCAAGTGTGCCTGGGGTGTCTGGGGTGTGCCTGGGGTGTCAGGGGTGTACCTGGGGTGTCAGAAGTGCTCCTGGGAGTGTCAGGGGTGTGCCACCAAGGTGTGTGTCAGAGGTGTACCTGGGGTATCGGAGGTGTGCCTGGGTGTGTCAGAGGTGTGCCTGGGGTGTCAGAGGTGTGCCTGCCAGTGTCAGAGGTGTGCCTGGTATCAGTGTGCCTGGGTGTGTCAAGGTGTGCCTGGGGAGTGTCTGAGGTGTTTCTGGGAGTGTCAGGTGTGCTTGGGAGTGTCCCGGTGAACCAGGGAGTGTCATAGAGTACCTGGGAGTGTCAGGGAATGAACACTTAGATGTCAGGTGGCACCTGGAGGTATCGGAGGTGTGCCTGGGAGTGTCAGAGGTGTGCCTGGAGTGTCAGGTGAAAATACTAGGGAGTGTCAGAGGTGTGCACCAGTGTCAGTGGTGCACCAGAGTGTCTGTGAGGTGGGCACCTGGAGTGGTCGGAGGTGTACCCTGGGAGTGTCAGGGGGTGTGCCTGGGAGTGTCAGCGGTGTGCTGGGAGTGTCATAGGTGTGCCTGGGGAGTGTCTGAGGTGTGTTGGGGTATGAGAGGAGGTTTGCCTGGGGTGTCTGAGGTGTGCCTAGGAGGGTGAGTGGTGAACCTGGGAGTGTCACAGGTGTGCCTGGGGAGTGTCAGGGGTGTGCCTGGGGAGTGTCAGAGGGAGTGCCTGGGGTATCGGAGGTGTGCTTACCAGATTGTGTCCAGAGGTGTTGCCTAGAGGTGTCAGTGTTCTAGAATTGTCAGAGGTGTACTTAGAGTGTCAGGGGAGTGAACCAGGGAGTGTCAGAGGAGTACCAAGAATATCGGAGGTGTGCCTGGAAGTATCGGAGGTGTGCCTGGGAGTGTCAGAGGTGTACCTGGGAGTGTCAGGTGAAAATACTAGGGAGTGTCCCAGAGGTGTACCTGGGAGTCAAGGTGCACCTGGGAGTGTCTGAGGTGTACCTGGGAGTGTCGGAGGTGTACCTGGGGAGTGTCAGAGGTGTGCCTGCTGGGAGTGTCAGAGGTGTGGCTGGGTGTGTCGGAGGTGCTGGGACTGTCAAGGTGGCACTGGGGAGTGTCAGGGAATTGTGCCTGGGGTGTCAGGGGTGTACCTGGGATTGTCAGGGGTGTGCCTGGGGAGTGTCAGGGGTGTACCTGTGGTATCGGCGTGTCTGGGGTGTCAGGGTGTACCTGGCAGTGAGCAGAGATGTGTCTGGCAGTGTCAGAGGTGTACCCTAGCAGTGTCTGAGGTGTGCCTGGGGTTTTCTGAGGGTACCTGGGAGTGTCAGAGTGTGCCTGGGAGTGTCAGAGGTGTGCCTGGGGAGTGTCAGTGGTGTGCCTGGGAGTGTCATTGATGTGTGCCTGGGAGTGTTATTGGTGTACCTGGGAGTGTCAGGGTGTACCTGGGAGTGTCAAAGTGTGCCTGGGATTGTCAGGGGGTGTACCTAGGAGTGTCAGGGGTGTACCTGTGGTATCAGCCGTGTATCTAGAAGAGTGTCAGAGGTGTACCTGGCAGTGTCAGGGGGTGTGCCTGGGGAGTGTCTGAGGTGGTGCCTGGGGTGTCAGGAGTGTGCCTGGGAGTTTCACAGGGTGTGCAGAGTGTCAGGGTGTGCCTGGGAGTGTCAGGAAGTGTGCCTGGGTGTCATTAACCTGGGAGTGTCGTGATGTACCTGGGGTGTTGTTGTGGTGTGCCTGGGAGTGTCAGAGGTGATCCAGGGAGTGTCAGAGTACCTGGGGTGTCAGGGTGTACCTGGGAGTGTCAGGGGAGGTGTGCATGGGGAGTGTCAGCGGTGTACCTGGGGTGTCGGAGGTGTAACTGGGGAGTGTCAAGGTGTGCCAGGGGAGTGTCAGGGGTGTACCAGAGTGTCAGGGGGTGTGCAGATTGTCAGGGTGTACCTGGGAGTGTCAGGGGTGTACCTATGAGTATCGGCGGTGTATCTGGGAGTGTCAGAGGTGTACCCGCAAGCAGTGTAGAGATGTACCACCAAGTTGTCAGTGGTGTTTCTGCAAAGTTAGTCTACAGGTGTACCTGGGAGTGTCTGAGGTGTACTTAGCAGATTAATCTGGGGTGTACATGGGTGTCAGGGGTGTGCCTGGGGTGTCAGTGGTGTGCCTGGGGTGTCTAAGTGTTCCTGGGGTGTCTGAGGTGTGCAGCAGGTGTCTGAGAGTGAACATGGAGTGTCAGAGGTGTGCCTGGAGGTGTCAGAGGGTACCTGGGGAGCATCAGAGGGAGTGCCTGGGAGCGTCAGGGTGTACCTGGGAGTGTCGTGGTGTGCCTGGGGAGTGTCAGAGGTGTACCTGGAAGTGTCCGGAGGTGTACCTGGAAGTGTCAAATGTGCCTGGGTGTCTGGAGTGCCACCAGGTGTCAGAGGTGTGCCTGGGGAGTGTCCAGCAGTGTGCCTGGGAGTGTCAGAGGTGTGCCTGGGGTTATCGGAGGTGTGCCTGGGTGTGTCAGAGGTGTGCCACCAGAAGAGGTGTCAGAGGTGTGCCTGCCAGTGTCAGAGGTGTACCTGGAAGTGTCAGGAGGTGTGCCTAGAATGTCAGAATGTTCCTGGGGGAGTGTCTGGGGGGCGTGCCTGGGAAGTGTCAGAATGTGCCTGGGAGGTGTCAGAGGAGTCCTGGGGAGTCAGGGGTGTACCTGGGCATTGATGGCTTGGTGTACCTGGGAGTGTCAGAGGAGGTGTGCCTGGGAGTATCGGAGGTGTGCCTGGGTGTGTCAGAGGTGTGCCTGGGAGTGTCTGGGGAGTGTTCCTGGGAGTGTCAGAGGTGTGCCCAGGGGTGTCAGGGGGAGTGAACAGGGAGTGTCAGAGAGAGTGCCTGGGGAGTGTCAGAGGTGTGCAGCAGGTATCGGAGGTGTGCCTGGAGAGTATCGGAAGTGTGCCTGGGAGTGTCAGAGGTGTTGCCTGGGGGTGTCAGGTGAAAATGCAGGGGGTGTGGAGGCGTGCCTTAGGTGTCAGGGGTGCACCTGGGAGTGTCTGAGAGTGTGCCTGGAGTGTCGGAGGTGGCACCTGGGGAGTGTCAGGGGTGTGCCTGGAGTGTCAGGGGCGTGCTGAGTGTCATAGGTGTGCCTGTGAGTGTCTGGGGTGTGTGTTGGGAGTGTCAGTGGTGTACCAGGGAGTGTCAGTGGTGTACCTGGGGAGTGTCAGAGGTGTGCAAGTGTCAGAAGAGTACCTGGGAGTGTCAGAGAATTGTGCCTGGGGCATCAGAAGGAGGTACCTGGGAGTGTCAGAGGTGTACCTGGGGAGTGTCAGTACCTGGGAGTGTCAGTGTGGTGTACCTGGCAGTGTCATTGGTGTGCCTGGGGAGTGTGCAGAGACAGATGGGAATTGTGCCTGGAGGTGTCAGAAGTGTGCCTGGGGTGTCTGAGGTGTGCCTGGAGGTGTCAGAGGTGTGTGCCTATATGGGATGTGGAGTTATCACCAGGGTGATCCCAGGGATGTGCCTGGGTGTGTCAGAGGTGTGCCTGGGGTATCCAGTGTGCCTGGGTGTGTCAGGAGTGTGCCTGGGGTGTCAGTGCCTGCCAGTGTCAGAGGTGTCACCTGAGGTATCGGAGGTGTGCCTGGGTGTGTCAGGGTGTGCCTGGGGTGTCTGAGGTGTTTCTGGGAGTGTCAGGGTGTGCCCCAGAGGTGTCAGGGGTGAACCAGGGAGTGTCATGGGGTACCTGGGGAGTGTCAGAGGTGTGCATTGGGTATCAGGAGGTGTGCATAGAGTATCGGAGGTGTGCCTTAGGTGTCAGAGGTGTACCTAGAGACATGGGTGAAAATACTAGGGGTGTCAGAGGTGCCTGGGGTGTGGTGGGTGCACCTGGAGTGTCTGAGGTGTGCCTGGGGTGTGTCGGAGGTGTGCCTAGGAGTGTCAGGGGTGTGCTGGGAGTGTCCAGCGGTGTACTTGGGAGTGTCATAGGTGTACCAGGGAGTGTCTGAGGTGTATTTGGAATGAGAGGGTTTGCCTGGGTGTCTGGGGTGTGCCTAGGAGGGTAAGTGGTGAACCTGGAGTGTCACCCAGGTGTACCAAGTGTCAGAGGTGTGCCTGGGGAGTGTCAGAGAGTACCAGAATCGGGAGGTGTACCTGGGTGTGTCAGAGGTGTGCACAGGAGTGTCTGAGGTGTTCCTGGGAGTGTCAGGTGGCTGGGAGTGTCAGGGGGTGGCGAACAGAGTGTCAGAGGTACAGCAAAATTATCGGAGGTGCCTGGAAGTATCGGAGGTGTACCTGGGAGTGTCAGGGGTGTACTCAGTGTCAGGTGAAAATACTAGGGAGTGTCAGAGGTGTACCTGGGAGTGTCAAAGTGCACCTGGGTATCACAGGTGTACCTGGAATGTCGGAGATGCAGATGTGGGGCCTGGGGAGTGTCAGGAGTGTAACTGGTGTGTCGGAGGTGTAACTGGGACTGTCTAAGGTGTACCTGGGGTGCTCAGGGTGTGCTGCAGGAGTGTCAGGGTGTGCCTGGGATTGTCAGGGGGTGTACCTGGGGTGTCAGGGGTGTACCTGTGAGTATCAGCCCGTGTATCTGGGAGTGTCAGAGGTGTGCCTGGCAGTGTCAGAGAGATGGCCATCTGGCAGTGTGAGAATGGCTAGCAGTGTCTGGGGTGTACCTGGGGTTTCTGAGGTGCAGAATGTCAGAATTGTGCCTGGGTGTCAGAGGTGTGCCTAGGTGTCAGTGGTGTGCCTGGGGAGTGTCATTGATGTACCTAAGTGTTATTGGTACCTGGGGTGTCAGGGTCTGGGAGTGTCAGGGGTGTGCCTGGGATTGTCAGGGGGTGTGCCTGCAAAGTGTCAGGGGTGTACCTGTATCAGCCGTGTGTATCTGGGAGTGTCGGAGGTGTGCCTGGCAGTGTCAGGGGTGTACCTGGGAGTGTCTGAGAGTGTGCCTGGGGAGTGTCAGAGTGTGCCTGGGGTTCTGGGGTGTGCCTGGGGAGTGTCAGAAGGGTGTACCTGGGAGTGTCAGAGGGTGTACTAAGGGAGTGTCAGTGGTGTACCTGGGAGTGTCATTGATGTGCACAGGAGTGTTATTGGTGTGCCTGGGAGTGTCAGAGGTGATCCAGGGAGTGTCAGAGGTACCTGGGAGTGTCAGAGGTGTACCTAGAGTGTCAGGGTGTACATGGGAGTGTCATGGTGTACCTGGGAGTGTCGGAGGTGTGAACTGGGAGTGTCAGGTGCAGGGAGTGTCAGAGGTGTACCTGGGGTGTCAGGGGTGTACCTTGGATTGTCAGGGGGTGTGCAGGAGTGTCAGGGGTGCCTATGAATCGGCAGTGTCTGGGGAGTGTGCAGAGGTGTGCCTGGCAGTGTGGGGAAATGGCCTGGGAGTGTGAAGTGGTGTGCCTGGGGAGTGTCTAAGGTGTGCCTGGGAGTGTCTGAGGTGTGCATGGGTGTCTGGGGTGCATGGAGTGTCAGGGGTGTGCACCAGGGTGTCAGTGGTGTTGCCTGGGAGTGTCTGGAGTGTGCCTGGGAGTGTCTGAGTGTACCTTGGGTGTGAAGTGAACATGGGTGTCAGGGTGTACCTGGAAGTGTCAGAGGAGTGCCTGGGAGCATCAGTGCCTGGAGTGTCAGAGGTGTACCTGGGAGTGTCGTGGTGTACCAAGTGTCAGAGGTGTACCTGGAAGTGTCAGGAGGTGTGCCTGGAACTGTCAGAAATGTGCCCACCAGGGATGTCTGGGGGTGTGCCTGTCAGGGTATGGAACTGTGTACCAGTGTCAGGGGTGTGCCTGGGAGTGTCCGGCGGTGTGCCTGGGGAGTGTCAGAGGTGCTGGGAGTATCCAGAGGTGTGCCTGGGAGTGTCAGGGGTGTGCCTATGGTATCCGGCGATTGTATCTGGAGTCAGGGGTGTGCCTGGCAGTGTCAGAGATGTACCTGGCAGTGTAGAGTGTGCCTGGGTGTGTCTGAGGTGTGCCTGGGGTGTGGAGGTGTGCCTGGGAGTGTCCAGGGGTGTACCTGGGGAGTGTCAGGGGTGTGCCTGGCCGTGTCCAGAGCTGTGCCAGAAGTGTCAGGGTGTACCTGTGTGTCAAACTGTGCAGGGAGTGTCAGAGGTGAACCAGGAGTGTCAGAGGTACCTGGGGGTACAGAGGTGTGCCTGGGGAGTATCGGAGGTGTGCACCTGGGAGTATCAGAGGTGTGCCTGGAGTGTCAAGTTAACTAGAGTGCCAGAGGTGTACCTGGGAGGTCAGAGGTGTGCAGCAGGTCAGGGGTGAAACTGGGAGTGTCCGGAGTGTAACTGGGAGTGTCTGAGATGTGCCTGGGAGTGTCAGTGGTGTACCAGGGAGTGTCAGTGGTGTGCATGGGGAGTGTCAGAGGTGTACTTGGGGTGTCAGAGTACCTGGGGAGTGTCCAGAGGTGTACCTGGGGGCATCAGAGGTACCTGGGAGTGTCAGAGGTGTGCCTGGAGTGTCAGAGAGTACCTGGGAGTGTCCAGTGGTGTACCTGGCAGTGTCATTGGTGTACCTAGAGTGTCAGAGGTGTACCACAGAAGTGTCGGAGATGTGCCTGGAAGTGTCAATGATTGCAAGTGTCTGAGTGTGCAAGTTAATCAGAGGTGTGCCTGGGAGTGTCAGAGGTGCTCCTGGGAGTGTCAGGGGGTGTGCCTGGGTGTGTCAGAGGTGAACCTGGGGTATCGGAGGTGTACCTGGGTGTGTCAGAGGTGTGCCTGGGAGTGTCAGAGGTGTACCTGCCAGTGTCAGAGAGTGTACCTGAGGTATCGGAGGTGTACCTGGGTGTTTCAGAGGGTGTGCCTGGGAGTGTCTGGGGTGTTTCTGGGAGTGTCAGAGGTGTGCAGAAGGAGTGTCAGGGGTGAACCAGGGAGTGTCATAGGAGTACCTGGGAGTGTCAGGGGTGCACCCAGGTATCGGAGGTGTGCCTGGGTATCGGAGGTGTACCTGGGAGTGTCAGAGGTGTGCCTGGGAGTGTCAGGTGAAAATACTAGGGAGTGTCAGAGGTGTACCTGGGAGTGTCAGTGGTGCACCTGGGGAGTGTCTGTGAGTGTGCACAGGAGTGTCGGAGGTGTGCCTAGAGGTGTCAGTGTGCCTGGGGAGTGTCAGCAGTGTACTTGGGAGTGTCATGGGTGTGCCTAGGTGTCTGGGGGTGTGTTGGGAGTATGTCAGGTGTGCCTGGGAGTGTCAGAGGTGTGTCCTGGGGAGTGTCAGAGGAGTGCCTGGGGAGTATCCAGGTGTGCCTGGGTGTGTCAGGGTGTGCCTGGGAGTGTCTGGTGTTCCTGGGGAGTGTCAGAGGTGTGCTTGGGAGTGTCAGGAGGTGAACCAGGGAGTGTCAGAGGTGTACCTGAAAGTATCGGAGGTGTGCCTGGAAGTGTCGGAGGTGTGCCTGGGAGTGTCAGAGGTGTGCCTGGGGTGTATGGGGTGTACTGGGGTGTCAGAGGTGTGCCTGGGGTGTCAAAGGTGTGCCTGGGGTGTCTGAGGTGTGCCTGGGGTGTCGGAGGTGTGCAGGTGTCAGTGTGCCTGGGGTGTCAGAGGTGTAACTGGGTGTGTCGGAGGTGTACCTGGGACTGTCAAAGGTGTGCCTGGGAGTGTCAGAGGGTGTGCCTGGGGAGTGTCAGGGGTGTACCTGGGTTGTCAGGGGTGTGCCTGGGGAGTGTCAGGGGTGTGCCTGTGGTATCGGCCGTGTATCTGGGAGTGTCAGGGTGTGCCTGGCAGTGTCAGAGAGATGTATCCTGGAGTGTCAGAGGTGTACTGGCAGTGTCGAGGGTGTGCCTGGGGTTCAGAGGGTACCTGGGGTGTCAAGGTGTGCCTGGGGTGTCAGAGGTGTGCAGTGTCAGTGGTGTGCCTGGAGTGTCATTGATGTGCCTGGGATTGTTGGTGTGCCTGGGTGTCAGGAGGTGTGCCTGGGTGTCAGGGGTGTGCCTGGGATTGTCAGGGGTGTGCCTGGGAGTGTCAGGGGTGTACCTGTGGTCGGCCGTGTGTCTGGGAGTGTCAGAGGTGTGCCTGCGGTGTCAGGGGTGTGCCTAGTGTCTAGAGGTGTGCCTGGGGGTGTCAGAGGTGTACCTGGGAGTTTCAGGTGTGCCTGGGAGTGTCAGAGGTGTGCCTGGGAGTGTCAGAGGTGTGCCTGGGAGTGTCAGTGGTGTGCCTGGGGAGTGTCATTGATGTGCCTGGGGTGTTGTTGGTGTGCCTGAGGTGTCAGAGGTGATCAGGAGTGTCAGGAGTATGGTGTCTGGAAGTGAACATGGGTGTCAGAGGTGTGCCTGGAGTGTCAGAGGGTGTGCCTGGGACATCAGAGGAGTGCCTGGGGAGTGTCAGAGGTGGCACCGGAGTGTCGTGGTGTGCCTGGGAGTGTCAGGGTGTACCTGGAAGTGTCAGTGTGCCTGGAAGTGTCAGAAATGTACCTGGGTGTGTCTGGGGTTGCCTGGGGAGTGTCAGGGTGTGCCTGGGGAGTGTCAGCGGTGTGCCTGGGGTGTCAGGGTGTGCCTGGGGATATCAGGAGGTGTGCCTGGGTGTGTCAGGGTGTGCCTGGGAGTGTCAGAGTGTACTGCCAGTGTCAGAGGTGTGCCTGGAAGTGTCAGGAGGTGTGCCTGGGGTGTCAGAATGTTCTGGGGTGTCTGGGCGTGCAGAGTGTCAGGGTGTGCTCTGGAGTGTCAGAGGTGCACCGGAGTGTCAGGGGTGTGCCTGGGCGTGTCAGCGGTGTGCCTGGGGTGTCAGAGGTGTGCCTGGGAGTATCAGGTGTGCCTGGGTGTGTCAGGGTGTGCCTGGGGAGTGTCTGGGGTGTTCCAGGGTGTCAGAGGTGTGCTTGGTGTCAGGGGTGAACCAGGGGAGTGTCAGAGGTGCCTGGGGGTGTCAGGGTGTGCAGGTATCGGAGGTGTACCTGGAAGTATCGGAGGTGTACCTGGGAGTGTCAGAGGTGTGCCTGGGAGTGTCAGGTGAAAATGCTAGGGAGTGTCAGGTGTGCCTGGGGTGTCAGGGTGCCGGAGTGTCTGGGGTGTGCCTGGGAGTGTCAGGAGGTGTCCTGGGTGTGGGGTGTGCAGGTGTCAGGGGTGTGCTTGGGGTGTCATGGGTGTGCCTGTGGGAGTGTCTGAGGGTGTGTTTGGGGTGTCAGATGTGTGCAGGTGTCTGGGGTGTGCCTGGGGTGTCAGTGGTGTGCCTGGGGTGTCAGGGTGTGCCTGGGGTGTCAGAGGTGTGCCTGGGGCATCAGAGGGGTACATGGTGTCAGAGTTGTGCCTGGGGTGTCAGGGTGTGCCTGGGAGTGTCAGTGGTGTGCCAGGTGTCAGAGGTGGCCTGTAGTGTCAGGGTGCCTGGGGAGTGTCAGGAGTGCCTGGGAGGATCAGAGGAGTACCTGGGAGTGTCAGAGGTGTGCCTGGGAGTGTCAGAGGTGTGCCTGGGAGTGTCAGTGGTGTGCCTGGAGTCTCATTGGTGTGCCTGGGAGTGTCAGAGTGTACCTGGAAGTGTGGAGGTGTACCTGGAAGTGTCAGGCACACCAGGAGTGTCTGAGGTGTGCCTGGGAGTGTCAGACTGTGTATGCCTGGAGCGTGTCAGGGTGCCAGGGTGTCAGCAGTGTGCCTGGGGAGTGTCAGAGGTGTGCCTGGTGTATCAGAGGTGGCCTGGGTGTTTGAGGCACAAAGTGTCAGAAGGTGTGCCTGGGAATTCTCAGAGGTGTGCCTGGGGTGTCAGAGGTGTGCCTGGGAGTGTTCTGGGGGCATGGGGTGTCCCAGTTGTGGCTGGGTGTCAAGGTGTACCCAGGGATGTCAGAGTGCCTGGGGTGTCAGTGTGCAGGGATTGTCAGGGAGGTGGCTGGTAGTGTCAGGGTGGCACCTGTGAGTATCAGCGTGTATCTGGGGAGTGTCAGAATGGCCACCTGGCAGTGTCAGAGATGTGCCAGGCAATGTCAGGGGTGTGCCTGGGTGTGTCTGAGGGGTGTGCCTGGGGTGTCTGGGGTGTGCCTGGGGAGTGTGGGGTGTGCAGAGTGTCAGGGAACCAGACAAGGGAGTGTCAGAGGGAGGCCTGGGGTGTCAGAGGTGTGCCTGCGGTATCAGAGTGTGCCTGGGAGTTCAGGAGGTGTACCTGGGAGTGTCAGAGGTGTGCTGGGTGCAGAGGTGTGCCTGGGGTGTCAGAGTGTGCCTGGGGTGTGTCAGGGTGGCTGGGTGTCCAGGTGTGGCTGGGAGTGTCTGGGGTGTGCCTGGGGTGTCAGAGGTGTGCCTTAGGAGTGTCAGAGGTACTGCAGGGAGTGTGGGGGTGTGCCTGGGAGCATCAGAGGTACAGGGGTGTCAGAGGTGTGTGCCTGGGGCGTCAGGGAATTGTACCTGGGGTATGGTGTGCACCAAGCAGTGTCATTGGTGTACCTAGGGAGTGTGGGAATTGTGCCTGGAAGTGTGGAGTGTGCCTGGAAGTGTCAATGTACCCTGGGAGTGTCAGGAGATTGTGGCTAAGGAGTGTCAAGGTGTGCCAGAGTGTCAGAGGTGTGCCTGGGGAGTGTCAAGAGGGTGTGCCTGGGATTGTCAGGGGTGTATAGATGTCAGGGTGTACTGAGTATCAGCGGTGTATCTGGGGTGTCAGAGGTGTACCTGAGTGTCAGAGATGTACCTGGGAGTGTCAGGTGTGCCTGGCAGTGTCAGAACTGTACTTAGGTGTCAGGGTGTGCCTGGCAGTGTCAGAGCTGTATTTGGGAGCCAGAGGTGAACCCAGGGAGTGTCAGAGGAGTACCTGGGGTGTGGAGTGTGCCAGGGAATTATCGGAGTGTGCCTGGAATTATCCGGGAGGTGTGTGCCTGGCAGTGTCAGAACTATGCCCAGGGGTGTCAGGGGTGTACCTGGCAGTGTCAGGCTGTGGGAGTGTCAGGGTGGACAGAGTGTCAGAGGGTGCCTGGGGTGTCAGAGTGCCTGGGGTATCAGGTGTACCAGATTGTCAGGAGGGGCCACTGGGGAGTGTCAAGGTGTACCTGGGGAGTGTCAGTGTACCTGGGTGTATCAGGAGGAGGTGTACCTGGGTGTTTCAAATTGTGCACCTGGGGAGTGTCAGAGGTGTGCACTAAGTGTCGAGGTGTGCCTGGGAGTGTGAGGTGTACTAGGGTACAAGGGGTGTAACTGGATGTCAGGTTGTAGCTAGAGTGTCCAAGGTGTGCAAGGGTATAGAGGTGTGTACTGGGGTGTCCAGGGGTGTGCCTAAGTTGTCAGGTGTGCCTGGTAGTGTCAGAGGTGGCCTGTAGTGTCAGCGGTGTATCTGGGGAGTGTCAGAGGTGTACCTGGCAGTGTCAGAGATGCAGAGCAGTGTCAGAGAGTGCCTGGGTGTGTCTGAGAGTGTGCAGTGTCCCAGAGGTGCCTGGGATGTCAGGGGTGTGCCCCAGAGTGTGGGATGTGCCTGTCAGTGTCAGGCTGTACTTGGGGAGTGTCAGGGGTGTGCAGACTGTAAGAGCTATGCCAGGGTGTCAGTGAACAGGGTGTCAGAGGGTATAGATTATGAGGTGTACCTGGGGAGTATCAGGTGTGCCTGGGAGTATCAGGTGTACTGGGGAGTGTCAGAGGTGTGCATAGGTGCAGAGGTGTACCTGGGGAGTGTCCAGAGGTGTGCACTGGGGTGTCAGGGGGTGTGGCTTTGGGAGTGTGGGAGGTGTTGTGGCTGGGAGTGTCTGGGGAGTGTACTGGGGTGTCAGAGGTGTGCCTGGGGAGTGTCAGAGGGTAACTGGGGTGTCAGAGGTGGCACTGGGGCATCAGAGGTACCTGGGAGTGTCAGGGGCGTTGTGCACCTGGAACGTCAGAGGGTGTACCTGGGAGTGTCAGTGGTGTATCACTGCTGGCAGTATATTAATTGCCTGGGGAATTGTCTGAGGTGTACCTAGGAAGTGTCAGAGTGCACCTGATGTCGAAATGTACCTGATGTCGGAAGTGTAACTAGGAGTGTCCAAGGCATGCAAAGTGTCAGAAATTGTACCTGGGAGTGTCAGGGGTGATTGTTTCTGGGATCAAGTCAAGTGTACCAAAGTGTCAGGGTATACCTATGAGTATCCTTGTGATGTATCTAGGAGTGTCAGAACAACCCTGGCAGTGTGGTGCTGCAGGAAAGGTCAGGGTGTACCTGGCAGTGTCAAAACGCTGTGCTTGGAAGGATGACTCAGAACTACCTGGTGTGTGGAAGGCTGTGCAGGGTGTGAAGGTGAACCAGGGGTGAGAGTACCTGGGGAGTGTCAGAGGTGTGCCTGGGGTGTCGGAGGTGTGCCTGGGAGTATCGGAGGTGTGCCTGAGTGTCAGAACTATGTGGGAGTGTCAGAGGTGTACTGGCAGTGTCAGAGCTGTGGTGTACCAGAGCGTGTCTGAGGTGTACCTGGGAGTGTCAGAGGTGCACTTGGGAGTTCTCAGAAGTGTACCTGGCAGTGTCAGAAGAGACCTGGGAGGTTCAGAGGTGGTCTGGGAGTGTCTGGGGTGCACCTGGGAGTGTCAGAGGTGTACCTGTTAGTGCTCAGAGGACATGGGAGTAACAGAGGCGTACCTGGGAGTGCCAGAGGTGTACCTGGGAGTGTCAGGAGATGTACCTAGGAGTGTCAGAGGTGTACCTGGGAGTGTTGGAGGTGTCCCTGAGAGTGTCACAGGTGTACCAGGGTGTGCCAGAGTTGTACCTGGGAGTGTCAGTGGTGTACCTGTTAGTGTCAGGTGTGTACCAGGGAGTGTCAGAGGAGTACCTGGGAGGTCAGGGAGTACCTGAGCATGTCAGAGGTGTACCTGGGAGTGCAGAGGTGTACCTGGGAGTGTCTGAGGTGTACCTGGGAGTGGAGAGGTGTACCTGGGGTGTCTGAGGTATACCTGGGAGAGCCAGAGGTGTACCTGGGAGTGTCAAGGTACCTGTAGTTCAGAGGTACTGGGTGTCAGAGGAGCACATGGGAGCGTCAGTGTATCTGGGAGTGTCTGGGGTGTACCTGGGAGTGTCAGAGGTGTACCTGAGAATGTCAGAGGTATACATGGGAGACAGAGGTGTACCTGGGAGGAAGGTGTATCAGGAGTGTCAGAGAGTACCTGGGAGGTCAGGGTGTACCTGGGAGTGTCGGAGGTGTACCTGGGAGTGTCGGAGGTGTACTTGGGAGTGTCAGAGGGTACCTGGGAGTCCCAGAGGTGTACCTGGGAGGTCAGTGGGTGTACCTGAGAGTCTCAGGTGTGCACCAGGAGGTCAGGTGAGTACCTGGGAGGCTGTGAGGAGTACCTAGGAGTGTCAGAGGAGTACCTGGGAGTTTCATAGATGTACATGGAAGAGTCACAGGTGTACCTGGGAGTGTCAGGGGTGTACCTGGGAGGCTCAGGTGTACCTAGGAGTGTCTCAGGTGTACCTGGGAGTGTCTGAGGTGTACCTGGGAGTGTCAGAGGTGTACCTGGGAGTGTCATAGAGTGTACCAGGAGTGCTGGGTGGAGTTCCTGGGAGTGTCAGGTTATACCTGGGAGGCGTAGAGAGCACCTGAGTGCGGGTGTACCTGGGAGTGTCGGAGGTGTACCTGGGTGTGCTAGGAGGTGTACCTGCGTGTGTCAGAGGTGTACCTGATTGTGCAGAGGTATACCTGGGAGTATCAGAGGTACCTGGGAGTGTCAGAGGTGAACCTGGGAGTGTCAGGGTTATACCTGGGAGTGTCAGAGGAGTACCTGCGAGTGTCAGGTGTACCTGGGAGTGTCGGAGGTGTACCTGGGAGTGCTCGGAGGTGTACCTGGGAGTGTCAGAGGTGTACCTGGGAGGTCAGAGAAGCAACAGGGAGTGTCAGAGGAGCACCTGGGAATATCAGTGGAGTTCCTGGGAGGACAGAGGTGTACCTGGGAGTGCAAGAGGTGCAGGAGTGTCTGAGGAGTACCTGGGAGTGTCAGGGTGTACCTGGGAGGCTGAGGTGGGAGTGTCGGAGGCATACCTGGGAGTGTCAGAGCGTACCTGGGAGAGGTCAGAGATGTACATGGGTGTCTGAGGTATACCTGGGAGAGCCAGAGGTGACCTGGCTAGAGGTGTACCTGGGAGTGCTCAGAGGTACTGGCAGTGTCAGAGGAGTACCTGGGAGTGTCAAAGGTGTATCTGGGAGTGCCTGGGGTGTACCTGGAGGGTCAGATGAC
>NW_024752978.1:0-4975 GCF_018991925.1 Homarus americanus | reverse complement strand
GACGTTGAAGATTTTGTTCAGCTTTTGTTCATAAGTAAAAAAAGAACATTCCGTAATTCCTGATGTAGGATGATTTAACCTCTCGACGACGATGATTTATTCCTCGGGGATTATGTTAAACCCCTCACGGACGATGATCTTATCCCATAATGATAATGATTTAACCCGTTGAGGACGATGAATTAACTCCTTGATGACGATGAGTTAATTCCTTTCACAATGACATCCCTGATAACTCCACTTGTTCATAAAATTCGAAATCCAACAGAGGCAGGGGTGGGATTCAGGAGATGCCATCTACTGGAGAGATGATAAAGAGTCAGAAGTGGCCATCACACAGGCGAGAAAACACGCCTTGACCCCGGCATAGTGAGCCGAAACTTACACAAGTCACAGACCTCGAGCCAATCCCACTGAGACCCCAAAACTGCTCTAGGCGGGCTGGATATACGGCCTTGTAAAAGAACCTCAACAATACTTTGTAATGCCTCTCCCTAGAGCCTGAAACCCAATAACAGCCGTAATTTTTTGTCCTTTGTAGTTGTATGAAGTTTTAACAAGTCCAATAACTTTTAATAGCTATGAAAGATAAAAGAGTAATGAAAATCAATACAGTTATTTGAATTAGCATTGATATATACTGTATATGTAATAAAAAAAGACCGTATTTTGTGAGGTTGAACTTGATATATGAAAAAAAGTCTGAATTTATGTTTTTAATGTTGATGGTTACTGATACATCGAAGAGTATAAGATTTACACATCTTTCTCCGAAATGAATTTACATTCTGAAGGAAATTTGTTTTCTCTTACTACAGAGGACAACGTTTTTCTTTTTCTTTGTTTGGGTTAACTGAGAGAAAAAAGAAGAAGAGAAGGTAAGGGAGAGAAGTGACAGAAGGATGTAGAAAGTGACAGAAGTTGGTTGAGACTGAAATTCACACACACACACACACACACACACACACACACACACACACACACACACACACACACACACAGTCATCCAACCCAATTTAAGAGTAGGTGAGAGAAAGAAGGAGAAAGAGGAAGAAGAATTAGAAGAGAAAGCCAAGATGGACATTTTTGAGGTGGCGTTACTCAGCTCAGTGCAGACTCCTCAAAATGTGTCTCCCTAGAGTCAGACAAGAACGTGTTTTTTCTGTGAAGGTTTAGCAGACTGCTCTAAATTTCACCCATAAGAAAAGTTCCCGTGTGTTTATTATCCAGAGAATTAACTAGCAGGTCAGAGATGTATAAACTCTAATATGTACAAGAGAAGGAGAGATAGGGGTGTGTCCTTTCCACACCCAGGAGAGAATGAGAGATATCTCACAAGGGAGGTAGTGTTTTTGTTTTCTCATAAAGGATATATAGAGTTACTTTGTACATATCCATAACGAATCATGAAGTTTTTACTCTCTCTCTCTCTCTCTCTCTCTTTCTCAACTATTATATCTATCTTCTCCTCTCACGAAACACCTATTAGTTACAATCTAGAGGTACACTTACATGGTGTTGTCCTACAGAAACTCACTAAAAACATCTAGGATTCATACAGTAGGAGAGAGAAGATAGCTTTTCAGATAGAAAGATAGAGAGACATAAATTGAAAAGGAGAAGGAGAGAGGTAAGAGAGAGATATATGAAAGAGAGGATTAGGAGGAGTGAGAAGCATATAGCCATAATATTTAGAAGAAAGAGAGAAGGAGAAACAGATAGGGAGAGAGAGAGAGAAAGAGAGAGCGAGAGAGAGAGAGAGAGAAAGAGAAAGAGAGAACTGGAAAAAAGTAAGAAATAGGAAGGGAGGTTATGTAATGAATAAAGAATGACCGAGAGAGAGTGAGAGAGAGAACAACAGACAAACGAGAGTTGTTTAATGTGGCGGACCACCTGGAATCACCCCCCCCCCCAGTCACCTGTATAACTCATTTGCCTGGTTTTGTTATACGTGAGACCTGTGCGTATGGTCTACTGTGACCCCGTTTACCAAATGGCCGCCGTGAGGAAAAGAGAGAGAGAGAGAGAGAGAGAAAGAGAGAGAGAGAGTAAAAACATACATGTAAAGAGAGGTAGAGAAGGAAAGACTGACAAAAACAGGAAAAATAAATAAAAATATAAAAAAATATGAAGGGATAGATTCATATTGAGAGATAGAGACCTACACAGATAAAAATTAAATTATAGTTAGAAAAACGCTATAAGACAAACAATAAAAAAGCGAAAGAGTAATAAGAAAAACTAGAAAAACGACACCCATTATTTATCAAGGGTCTCTACCTCGAGTCCCTTAGCAGGGCCAGGTAGGGCAATTAGTCACCTGCTGAAGAAGAAACCCTACCATATACCACAGAGATATCCATGAGAGAACAATGTCCCTGGCACTGTGAGGAGGAGGAGGAGGAGGAGGAGGAGGAGGAGGAGGAGGAGAGGAGGAGGAGGAGGAGGAAGAGGAGGAAGAGGGAGGGAGGGAGAGAGGAGGAGGAGGAGGAGGAGAGGGCAAGAGGAGGAGGAAGAGGAGGAGGAGAAGGAAGAGAAGGAGGAGGAGGAGGAGTTGGAGGAAGAGGAGTTGGAGGAGGAGGAGGAGGAGGAGGAGGAGGAGGAGGATGAGGAGAGGGTTGGGGGAGGCTGTGTAATATTATTATAGAAAGAGGTTAATCTTATGTACCCCTTATGTACTTTTCTTGTATTCTGAAAGGCATAATTTTTTTCGTCACGGAGGCAAACAAGAAGCCAAGTATTTCTTTCTCAGTACCGATTATAATTCAATAAAAATATATATAAAAAACACCGCCGACTCAACTTTCCTCAGTGGTAATTCCACACCAATTAAAACTTAAATAACCCGCAATCTTGAAGTCTCAGAATCTTCGGGTAATCATTGTTCCGCTTTTACCTCCCTTACGCTTAACATCGTAATAATCCACAAGACGACGGTGGGGGGGTGATGTGGTTCTCTGCCCAAGTACCTTACCCCTCACCCCGCCACACACACACACACACACATACACACACACACACACACACACACACACACACACACACACACACACACACACACACACACACACACACACACACACAGACCAGACTCGGCTAAAATTGTATCACCCCCCACCCCCCATCCCCCATCCACACCCATCCTGGGAGGTGGAGAATGGCACCATCCGTCAGGCACCGACGGAAGGTATCAGGACCCACCGACTGGGAAGGGCGTGAAACCCATCCTCCTCAAAAGAAAAATAAATAAATAAAATAATAAAAAATTCCTGTCCCCATCCGCCCCCATCCCCTCCACCGCACTCCATCCCCCATCCTCGCCCATCCTGGGAGGTGGAGAATGGCACCATCCGTCAGGTGCCGACGGAAGATATCAGGACCCACCCACTGGGAAGGGCGTGGAATCCCCCCCATCCCCCCCCACCCCCCCATCCTCGCCCATCCTCGCAGATATGGGTGATGAGCAGACCCAAAAGTGCCGCCCCCCAAAAGTGCCGCCCGGGGCGGACCGCTCCCTCCCAGAACACACTCATGATCTAAAAAGGACAAACACTAATATAAATCCAGAAGTTCTCACGATCATTAAGACAGCCACGGGGAGCCCTTCGTGCCAGGGAGGGGGGTGGGAGGGGCAGGGGAAGGCGAGGGGTGTGTGGGTTGGTTGGATAGGTGTGGGCTGGATAAGGTGTGGTTTGGTTGGTTAGGGGTGTGGGTTAGCATTAAGGTGTGTGGGTTGGTTGGATAGGTGTGGGCTGGATAAGGTGTGGTTTGGTTGGTTAGGGGTGTGGGTTAGCATTAAGGTGTGTGGGTTGGTTGGATAGGGGTAGGTGAGGGAAGGAAGGGGTGGCAAGGGAAGACTAGGAAGGATATTTGCTAAGAGTGGACGTATATTACCGCTGTACCAACACATTCCTGCCTTGTACACCTGCACCCTCTTCCCCTCTACTACTACCACACCACCACCACCACTGCTGCTGCTCCTACAGCTGGTTGAGGGTTAGGATTGTGGTGGTGGTGGTAGAGGGTGAGGATTGTGGTGGGAATGGTGGTGGTAGAAGGTTGGGGAGAGTGCTGAAGGACAACCACCACACAACATGGGGAGGAAAATCCTATTGTTTTCAATTGTGAGAATTTACTCAACCTTTTAACTGATCCTGAATTGTATATTTCCTTCGGGTCACGGTTCTAGTTCACGGGACTAGGTTCACGGCTCTAGGTCACAGATGTAGGTCCTGGCTCAAGGTCACGGTTCTAGGTTACGGGACTAGGTCACGGCACGGCTCTAGGTCACGGCTAAAGGTCACGGCTCTAGGTCACGGCTCTTAAATAACAGCTATAGGACACGATGCAAAGTCACGGCTCTAGGTCACGGGACTAGGTTTCCGGTTCTAGTTCACGGCTCTAGGTCACGGGACTAGGTTCACGGCTCTAGGTCACGGCTCTAGGTCACGGTTCTAGTTCACGGCTCTAGGTCACGGCTAAAGGTCACGGCTCTCTCACGGTTCTAGGTCACGGCTCTTAAATAACGGCTATAGGTCACGATGCAAAGTCACGGCTCTAGGTCATGGCTGTCACGACTCAGGGTCACGGCTCTGTCACGGATATATGTCACGGATCTTGGTCACGGCTCTAGGACACAGCCCTAGGTCACGGTTCAAGGTCACGGCTCTAGGTCACGGGTTTAGGTCACGGATCTAGGTCACAGTTCAAGGTCACGACTCTGTCACAGTTCAAGGTCAAAGTTCTAGATCAAAACTCTAGGTCACGGCTCTAGGTCACGGCTCTAGGTCACGGTTCAAGGTCACGGTTCAAGGCAAGGTTCTAGGTCACGGCTCTAGGTCACGGATCTAGGTCACAGCTCCAGGTCACGACTCTGCCACGGTTCAAGGTCAAAGTTCTAGATCAAAACTCTAGGTCACTGCTCTAGGTCACGGCTCAAGGTCACGGTTCCAGGCAAGGCTCTAGGTCACGGCTC
>NW_024752977.1:0-6000 GCF_018991925.1 Homarus americanus | reverse complement strand
AAACACAAAAGGAGGAAGAATATAAATATAGGAAGGAGTAGAGAGAGTAGGAATGTAAAGATAGGAAACTTGGTAGCGTGGCCTGGATGTTATTTGCACAGCGTCACTACGCTTATCTTATCTCGTATGTCAATACACATATATCACTTCTTAAAGGGACAACTTGTTAAACACCCCTTGATACAACTATTTATTACTTCACTCAATGACATGGACACATTAATATCACTAATATATCGGGGTACTAACACATCATGCTTTACGTTACTTGACACTGACTCTCGGACACACCTGAATGAATACACTTCCCACAGTAGGTAACTCACCCTAGGACGTTCTGACAAGACTCACGTGTACCCTGACGTAGGCCCAGTGAATGCTTGGCTGGGCTGCCTCCTATGGGAAAGTCTGCTTAGCTGGCGACGCCGTGGTCCGGTCGGGAGGTCTCCCTCCCGACCTGGGGAGGGGACGTGCGTGACTCTGCTTAGTGAACCGAGTGACGACCCGAACGGGAGAGAGATGACAGCAACCAGAATGATAATGATAATGGAATAGGAATCGACCCCCGAATGCCCGTGGACGGGACTGTAGGGCCTTTATATGGGGTCGGCCCAGCCGGCTTCTGACCTCTAACAATTAACACTAAACTGGTTTGATCTGGATAATTGTGTGCAGGTGTGGTCCTGGCCAGGTGTCTTGGCTAGGTGCGGTTGTAGGTCACCGGCTCACGTCATTAGCGGGCCAGGTCAAGTCCCTAGGGTCGACCTGAGGTGTGTCAACCTGGAATGCGGTGGTACCACGAGGTCTGTGGTGTACTTGCTGTTATATGTGACATAATTCTGGGCTGTAAGGTTTGGTCTGACAATCACTCATTACACCTCCCGCCAAGACCAAAGCTTCATCACAGATACTGATGCCACATATAGACAGCAACATCACGTGTGGTGTCAAAGATAATCCCTGGGGCGATAACATAGTCTCACATTCACAAACAACAATCTCATAGGTGTATTTTTTTCTACTGGCGCTAGTTTGATCTGACAAAGCTCACTATACCTCCCGCCAAGATCAAAGCTTCTATGCCAGGAGAAAAAGAAAACATAGCAAGTGAACATAGAATGAAAAAATCCTTCATATGTAGCATAGTGTCCGAGGCAACCTTGCAAATCACATTCTACAAACAATAACAGGTGTTACATTTCCTTATCAGCCCATGTCCAAATAATAATTCATCTTAGTCAGTAATATAGCTACAACATCGTGTTTCATAGTCCAAGACATTGATCAAATGAACTCATAGAAAAAGTGAGACTAAAAAAAGACATTCTTTGTAGTAAACATCAACAAAATCAGAGAAAATACTTCAAAATACACAAAAAATGTTCCTACTTCACATATTAGGGTATTGATATCTTTTTATTATACATCAACAACATCAGTACATTAGTTGGGTCCGGCATAGCTCACGTCTTCCATCCAGCTGGTATCTGAAAAATAGGGGATGGCGGCAGCTCAGCAGCTGTAGTCGGTTGGTCCTTCATCATCGACTTTCTTGTGATGTCAGGACAGCACATCTTCTGTCTTCTTTCTTCACATACCGCACCTTGTAGGTCGTTTCTCCACACCTTCTGACTTCTTCTCACTTCCTCCTGGTTTCTATACTATTCCAGACGAGTTTTCTGTCCCATCTGCGTTCTTCCTCTACGTTTAGAGCCTCATTTTCAACGTCTTCTAGATGAATTTTCTGTTCCATCTTCCTTTTTTCTTTATACATCTTCATTTTCATATTCCAGATGAATTTTTCTGCTCCATCTGTATTTCTTTATACATCTTCGTTTTCCGTCATATTCCAGATGAATTTTTCTGCTTCATCTGCATTTCTTCTCTGCAACATCATCATTTTCAACATATTCCAGACGATTTTCTGTTCATCTGCCGACGGCCCCCTCCGGCCGGGATGAAAGCCGGTCCACTGTTTGGGCTGTCGTCTCCTTAGATGACTGTAAGGCAGGTTCCGCGGACCAGGGCTCGCCCTCCGTACGTGAGTGTCGGCGAGACCAAAGACCGTCCTGTCTTACACCTTCCACAGTGGTGAATCCCTCCCTGGCTGGGCTCACCAGGGTTCGTTGTGTGGCGATCCATTCCACACTCCTTACTTCCTAAAGTAGAAAAATATAAAATCTTCTTAATCCTATACCAAGGGAGGACTTGAAAGAAGTGACGTGGTGTGTGGTGGGTTTCGTGCTGCCTTCATCAAGCTGCATTCATCACGCTGCTTTCATCATGCTGGTTCTTCTCTGCTCGTATGTACTGTGGTTGACGTCCGGCTGGCCATGGGTGGTACTGTGTGTGACATTTGACAGAGAAACAATCCTAAAGGGGTGATGGATTAGTTGGAAGTGCATTCGCCAAAAAAAAAGTTTACTTTATACGATACGTCAATGTTTGGCAACTATCATTTCCGTCACGACAATGTTCTCATCAGGCTGGGTCGGGGAGTGAAGCTCTGCGCACTACACTGAATATCATTTATCACTGCGCGTCAAAGAGTACATCACAAATCATAATAGCATAAAAATACACTGAGTGAAGCTCTGCATTCATCGCAATATTACTTTATATTAACCGTCATCATCAACACACAGCTCACGGGACACAAGACGGGGAATCAGTGTGGTCAAGGGGCGGGGCAGGGCAGGGCAGGGATGGGAGGAAGGGTAAGGAGGGTGAGGTAAGGATTAGGACAGGGAGGAGGATGTAGGTTAAAAGACATGTTAAGTTATAACAGTTAGTACAGACACCGCTTTCATCACTAAAACACAATGGCTACATTTAACACTGACCAACAATCAAACTGCACTTGGGCTACTGAGAATGTCACAGATCGCGGGTGACACTGAGAAATTACGTTAAGCACTGAACATATTTCTATCAAAAATTCGCACATACCACGACGAGAGACATTGACTTGAGCTGTAAAGATGACACACTAGGACACTTTTCACGCTACTACGCAGGAACTTCTTATTACGCACTTTTGAACTAACGAGCCAGGTGTTATGGCTAACGGGGGAGGGCATGGGTTTACGTTAAGTACATTGTTACCAATAACAAGGGATGAGGGGGGCGTGGTTAACGTCATAGTTCGCTACCACCAATGTAATGAGACAAAACACAAAAGGAGGAAGAATATAAATATAGGAAGGAGTAGAGAGAGTAGGAATGTAAAGATAGGAGGCTTGGTAGCGTGGCCTGGATGTTATTTGCACAGCGTCACTACGCTTATCTTATCTCGTATGTCAATACACATATATCACTTCGTAAAGGGACAACTTGTTAAACACCTCTTGATACAACTATTTATTACTTCACTCAATGACATGGACACATTAATATCACTATTATATCGGGGTACTAACACATCATGCTTTACGTTACTTGACACTGACTCTCGGACACACCTGAATGAATACACTTCCCACAGTAGGTAACTCACCCTAGGACGTTCTGACAAGACTCACGTGTACCCTGACGTAGGCCCAGTGAGTGCTGGCTGGGCTACCTCCTATGGGAAAGTCTGCTTAGCTGGCGACGCCGTGGTCCGGTCGGGAGGTCTCCCTCCCGACCTGGGGAGGGGACGTGCGTGACTCTGCTTAGTGAACCGAGTGACGACCCGAACGGGAGAGAGAGACAGCAACCAGAATGATAATGATAATGGAATAGGAATGCCCGTGGACGGGACTGTAGGGCCTTTATATGGGGTCGGCCCAGCCGGCTTCTGACCTCTAACAATTAACACTAAACTGGTTTGATCTGGATAATTGTGTGCAGGTGTGGTCCTGGCCAGGTGTCTTGGCTAGGTGCGGTTGTAGGTCACCGGCTCACGTCATTAGCGGGCCAGGTCAAGTCCCTAGGGTCGACCTGAGGTGTGTCAACCTGGAATGCGGTGGTACCACGAGGTCTGTGGTGTA
Source organism: Homarus americanus (assembly GCF_018991925.1). Classification (NCBI taxonomy): domain Eukaryota; kingdom Metazoa; phylum Arthropoda; class Malacostraca; order Decapoda; family Nephropidae; genus Homarus; species Homarus americanus. The sequence continues at coordinate 2,029 of NW_024752977.1, read as the reverse complement.
CTTGCTGTTATATGTGACATAATTCTGGGCTGTAAGGTTTGGTCTGACAATCACTCATTACAGTGTGTGGTGGTGTAGAGTGATGGTTGAGGTGGTGTAGGGTGATGGTTGAGGTGGTGTAGAGTGATGGTTGAGGTGGTGTAATGTACTTAAGGTGAGGACAGGTGAGAGAACATAGGTGAGTGAGGGAGTGAGGGGAATGAGAGGAGAGGGAGAGAGGGAGAGAGGGAGAAAGGAGAGAGATGAGCATTCTAAGGTGTTGGTGAAATTAAGATGGGAGAAGCAACACACACACACACACACACACACACACACACACACACACACACACACACACACACACACACACGCACCCCACCAATACCACACACACACACACACACACACACACACACACAATAATAATAATAATACTATCAATAATCGAGCCTAAACAACGCTCTTAACAACAAAACACCAAATATCGTAATGATCTAAAACTACATAATCCCGTCAGTACATCGTTAACACCCCCACGAACTGGCTTAGTGGATAGGCCCGACGCCTTTAACACACTGGGAATAAAATATAAATAATACTACCACATTTCTTTCCGTGTCCTGGGAATAAAATATAAATAATAATACAGTAAATAAAAAAAAAAATAAATAGCTAGAACCTTATTAAGAGATGATCCTTTCATCGGCCGTACACCCCAGGAGACAACATAGGAGAACACCGGAGACCCCCCAGGAGACAACATAGGAGAACACCGGAGACCCGAATATAAGAAGACTGTAGTAATATAAGTAAATAAATGAGTCCCGTATGAGTGTATGAAAAATAATGTATGAAATAATATAAGCGATGACTCAAGTGTTTGCATTTTCTAGCATTCTATCTATCCCCCCATCTCTCACCCCCCCATCTCCTCCCCCTCTCACATTTCTCCTCTATCTCGCACTTTCTCCCCCTCCTCCCTCCTCCCCATCTCTCGCACACTCTCCCTCCTCCCCATTCTCGCACAAAATCCCTCCTCCCATCTCTCGCACAAAAATCCTCCCCCATCTCTGCACACCTCCTCCTCCCCATCTCTCTCCTCCCCCATCTCGCACCCCCTCCTCCCCCATCTCCCTCCCTCTATCTCTCCCACCCTCCCTCTATCTCTCACCAAGGTTCTTATATATCTCCCCTGAGGTTTATGACCCATAAAAGGATTATCTCATAATAGGACCCCAACCATTTATTTTTTCCCCAGTATGACATTATCTTCTCCACTATGACTGATATTTCTCCCATATTAAAAAAAAACTAATATGCCCCCATAAAGACATACAGTACTGCTATTCCACTATGATGAGTTATATTGTCTCATGGCTTCCTCCAAACACTCAGCCATATTGGAGAACTACGTAGTCTAACAATGTACAAATTATGTCTGTACAGTCACTCAAAACACCATCTTCACTCGGGGTGATCGATGACTTCCAGAATGAACACTGTGACTCCTGTTGTCTCGGTAGGGTTGTCAAAATCTTTCACCCGTTGTGGTCTTATTTTCTCAACACAATTTTGTCAGAATCTTCCACCCGTTGTGGTCTTATTTTCTCAACAAACTTTCAATAGAGTTTTTTTTTAGTGACTGTAGTGTATTTTTTCTTAACACGAAGACGCTTTCAATTTCAATTTCCCAATGAGATTTCCCTCTTCCTTTATCCCTTCACTAAAAACGATATATTTTTGATGAACTACTTAGCCTATGAATACACTTCTCATCAAGAATATTACCGTATGTGTAAAAGTTACTGAAGAAAAAATAAAAACACAAAAATATGAGCATTATATAAACATGAATCTCACTTGGATATTCCTGGTGGTAAAAATATACTGTATAGGTGGTAAAAAGGTTATTCGTTCGTTAGTGAAATGTTATAGTAATGTTGGCTATCATAGTCTTGATATAATACTGGGATGGCCAACACAACAACCACAGCCTGAGTTAACGAGTTGCATGACCCAGTGTCAAGGAATAGTCCGAGAAGACCGGACA
>NW_024752976.1:565000-633927 GCF_018991925.1 Homarus americanus | reverse complement strand
ATATTTAAATGTATGCAGAGTTCCATATAAAAATGGCAATATTGAGATGTACAACGATAATTATTGAATCAACATTACTGTATAGACGAGAATGAAGAGCATGTTCATGATAGTAGGAACAGGAAAAACATAAATAAGGAAGAGGGTCTGTTCCAGTGATGAGTAGAAGCATAGTACAGAAGTAGGGAGAGGGGATATCCCAGATGGAAGGATAAGGCGAGGGCTGAAATAAAAGTGGGGGAAATGGACATCCTGAAAGCAAGTGTGTGCATGTAAATATGAAGCACAGTACAGCATAGTTATATTTCAGGAGGGACGTTTGTTAGATTGTATGAAGCGATAAGATACACCCAACTTTGGAAGAACACATCTCTTATAGGAGTGAATGCTGTGGGTAATAACGAATGAAGAGAGTATTTACACATTTCCAGCCACATCATATTAAACGATCGAAAATTAATATTCACTAAATTTATCAGTAATTTTATATTTATGAGACAATAACCATAAGACTGATCCTCAGTTCTTAACATCTTCACTTATACAGACTTTTATCCTGGACAGGCACACAGTAGAGTACTTTAATTTAGTACAGGTACTGTACTGTACTGTATATTTTGTCATTTACGTAGAAGATTGAAGAGCTAAACTCTCACCTTTGTTGTTTAGGCACCATTTATTAAACTCATACTGTGTACTGCAATGTGCTTTCACATCAATAAGGATCAAGTTCAACTTATGTTTAAAGTAACTAATTTAAGGACTGTTCTGATACAGGTTAATATAAACAACTTTGTCTCCAAGTAAAATCTTTGCTAGCTGGATAACTAGAAAACTAAATGCTGTACAGTATTCCTTTTTCTGGACTTTTTTTTTTCAAAGAAAATTGGGCGAAAATATTCCTACTAGTCCTGTCAGCTGGAATAATTTGATGCACTACAGACCACAAGATGATAGATGGCTGCAAATAATGGGAAACAATTACTGTAATTGTTTTTCTACTGTATTTAATAAAGATACTGTACTAAGCATTGGACGACACCTGTAATGGGTGATGGCTTCCTGCCCAGCCCAGTGAAAATCAAAACATAATTCACAAGTTTCTTTAAATTTCCTTTATTTTTTCTTATCCCGTCTGGTAAAACAGTGACCACAAACTTGTGTACACGTATTCCTCAGGCTAGCAGAGGTTTTACGATACAGTACTTAACAAAGTTATTTTATACATAATGTATATTTATGCATATTTTAGATGGTATCCACACATATACCTAGAACTTGAGGAACAGTGATGATGCATAATGCTGTAAACAAAGCACAAACCTTTCCTCAAACAAATGTAAGCATTTAATGATAACATCAAGGACAAATAACCAAATCATATTGACCATCTATGGTGAAACATGACAATATAAGGAAGGCACCAATGAGGAGCCCAAATTTACAAAAATGTATTATTAGCCCAATTGGGGACATTAATTATTACCATACACACTCTTTGCACAGTGAGGCAAATGAATGACTTTCAAGTATTTTTCATTAACTTAGTAATAAGTACTACCCAAGGACTAGTCTGAAACTCTTGCATATTGATCATATTATAATCTATTCATTGCATATACAGTACCAGTAAATTGGCTAGAGGAGGACTGTGGCTCTTAATGCTACTCCTCTTTACAGTTCAGTGCTCTTTTTCTAATTCCTTGTAAAAGCCAAATTCAAAAATACCATTCAGGACATTATATTATTATTTTGAATTAGGTATTCTTGAGAATAATTTATTCATCAAAAAGAGAAAACATTACCTTCATGTATTTAACAAAATACATCTAAGATGTACAGTACAACAAATTCTCATAACACTTTCTTTCCACAAACCTTTCTGGTACGAATGGCTAGCTCACTCTTCACCACTGATGCACCAGCTCAGGAATGCAAGCAGAGGTATGGTCCGACACAACACCCACACGACACTCTGAACTCTAAACCCATAATGCAGGATACAATATTGTCTTTCAATGTAATGGGGACAAGACTTTTTGGAATTTATATTTACTTTCTTTAGGATTACTATTTTCATTAACAGGGAAACTTTGATAGCAGGCAAGGCTTGAGGGATTGTTATTGATCTTATTTTTATTTAGTGGGTCTGGGATACATACTTTACATACACAGGTACAGTATATATACAGTACCGCCTATATTTTGCACAAACGATAAAATATTTGCTTTGTGTAAACCAAATTATTACATTAGATCTAAAATTTGTATGTCTAATGCAAAATCCATAATGTTTATATTCAAAATGATCATCATATTGTAAGAATTCCAGCAATGTAAATTATATTCTGGCAGGATAATTTGTATGAATTTTATGAGCTAAATAAAAAAAAATAAAAAATAAATTATACTTCTCCGCGTATATGAGTAGATGCACCGCGGAAAGTGAAGGAAAGTGAAAGTCCGGTTCTGGCAAGGTACCGCGTAAATGAGAAATCGCGGAAAGTGAACCGTGTAAAGCTTAGGGGTAATACTGTATAGTTTTAGGATGACCTTGCTAGTCTTGTAACTAACACTCCTTTGTATGAACCCATGTACTTTATTAGCCTTGTTACGAGCAAATACACATTATTTACTTGGCTTAAGATTCCTACTTTCTCGCAGTCAGATTTCTCAATAACATTGTTGTTCATCTGGTATCTGGTTTCCCTGTTTACATCTCCTATACTGAGTACTTTACATATGTCCACATTGAATTTCATCTGCCATTTTTCAGACCATTCAAATTTTTTTTTAGATCTTCCTGTAGTTTTGCGGAGTCCTCGTCAGATTTAATTACACGCCCTATTTTAGTGTCATCAGCAAATTTACTTACGTTGCTATCTACGCCGATATCTATGTCTATTATGTATATAATAAATATTAATGGTCCAAGTACTGAGCCTTGGGGAACTCCACTAGTGGCGTTGCTCCAATCAGATTTAGTGCTGTTAATGCTCACTCTCTGTTTCCTGTCCTGTAACCACACACTTATCTATTTTAGAATAACTCCTCCAATACCATGAGCCTCCACTTTTCTTATTTGTCTTTCGTGGGGGACTCTGCCAAAGGCTTTGCTAAAGTCGAGATATACCACATCATAATTGTGCCCCTCGTCAACTGATTAGAAAACAGATGAAAAGAATGTTAATAGATTAGTTAGACATGAATGCCCGCTTGTGAAGCCATGTTGGGAATCATTGATCAACTTGTGCTTCTCCAGGTGATTTTTAATAGTTTGAAATCGGTATTGCATTCGCTATCTTCCGGGATTCTGGTACTACACCCTTTTTTAAGGACATGTTAAACAACTTTGCTAAGGGCATACTAAGCTCTTCCTTACGTTCCTTTAATACTCTGGCAAATATTTCATCGGGACCTGGTGACTTATTAGGCTTTAGTTTGTGTATTTGCTTACTAACATTGTTACTAGTCACTACTATCTCGCTTAATTTATTGTCTTCACTATCTCTGTATATACAGTACTGTATAAACCATGCATTTACCTTTGAAATAATATTCCCAAACAACAATTGTCAACTCGGTTTATGTTTCCCACCTCCTCGTGCACCTGTGTCCAAGCATCCGACGGGTCTAGCATGGACCTAAAGTGTTCTTTGCTCTAGTTTGGGAAAGCTTCTTTGGGAAACTTCTAGGAGGCTTCTTAGCCCAGAACCCCCAAATTTTTTGTCCCGAACTTCTGAAATCCGGATTTCCCCGGTCCGGATCTTATAGGGTTTACCGTACTGTACTTCCATTTTCTAAGTTCTATAAAATGAACTTTGCTACAATAAGCTAAACTTCTTATATTATCTGTAACACCTTATGCCATTAGATCTCCCCTCTAATGGGGTAACCACTGCAGAAAGAAACATTAATATGATCCACCTGTGGGATAGCTATCATTGCACTCTATAAAATGAAGTTAAGAATAAGCACACAGACACTTACTATCAGAAAACTGAGTGCAGTATAATGTAGCAAAGGGGAATCAGTCTCAAATATTACCCTTTTGTCACACTTTAGCCCAACTTTAAAGTAATAATGAAGATCATTCCGTACGACTGCTACAACCCAAGACAAGAACACAGCAAAAATGGCATCTCATCGCGGTCATCTCAACGTCGCGTATTCAAACAACGTGGCCATTTCTCAAACTTGAATGGTGATTCTCACTGTCGAAGCAGACTTTGAATGTTTGCTCTTGGGTCTACTTGATGATGAAGCAATGAAGAAACCTACAAGCTGGAAGAAAAACAAATAAAATGTTCACTGTGAATCTTTTAAACTTACATTGGTGGTTTTGAAACACATTAAAACGATTTAAAATTTACTTTTGAATCTTCACAAATTCTAAAGCATTTCATTCATTAATAAACTAGAAAATGCTAATTAAACTTATGTCGCTGGCTAGTTGAAGAACCTTAACCTGACGAATGGATAGATGAAAAAGGCCAACACTTAATGCGACCCGATACGAGATGTCCGGCGTATGAGTGACAAACTCGCCGTACTCCCCTACTCTTCCCACACACATATGTAATACAACTTAAGGACAATCAATAAGCAAATACTGTACTATACAGTATATGAATAAGAACTTCCTAGATTATAAAATTTAGTGCTTACAATTATAGTACAGTACTAAATTCTTTGCCTTCATTCTTGTTTATACTATAGTACCACCTATATTCCTCTGCATCCTCAGTGACTAAATTCTTTCTAGTGTAACAATTAAATTGAACAAATAAGGAATCTGGAAATCTCATACTTATTATTGTAAGCTTTCTGGATTACCTGAAGATTAAACACCTCAGCTTACTACACTAGCAACCACACTATTCAATGTAGTTTTGTCACATTCTGCCACCACATAGGATATCAATTTGACTCCCAACTGCACCATTTTGTTACATTTTGGGGATACGGCAATTGTATTTTGACACCATAACGTAACCAAGCCTTCCGCAGGTAGCATCATTACTCTACTCTTAAGATGATATAAGCTGGGGTGTCTAATCTTCAGGTGATCTCACTTTCTCTCTACTCGGCAAGCCCTCACCTGCAACACATTCTCTCTCTGTTGTTACAGCAGCTGCAAAAGATATCAGTTCCCTTTAAATAACAAGTGCTTACTTTGCCTGTAACTTAATACTTGTACAGTTAAATATTATGCATCACTAACACAATAACTTTTCAATCATACACAACATAGCTACAAATATAATGACCATTGCTACTGGGTCTTCTACATTTAAAGACTGGGTGGAGATGGGCCGCTAAAATTGTGTATTATTCTGGATGTACTTAAATAGTTAGGCACATTAAATTTGAGTTCTGAGAGAAAGTATTTTTGGCCAAAAATCCTGTAAGGGGTAATCCTTACAATTTCTGGCATTTCGTCCAAATAATAGATTTTGTTCAAAATCTCAGTCTAGGTACTCCTGAACATGCTGCTTAAGGGTCTGTTAACCAAAATTTGATATCTGGATTATTGCTTGTTCAATTGATTTTTAGAAAATTTTAATTACTTTTGCAATGCTAATAACTCGCCACTTTTGGGTTTTCGAGGTCATTTCTTGGTGCTTGTGTATTATTCTGGATGTACTTAAGTAGTTAAGCACATTATATTTTAGTTCTGAGAGAAAAAGTATTTTGGCCTAAAAATCCTGTAAGCGGTAAGCCTTACAATTTTTGGCATTTCGTCCAAAAATTAGATTTTGTTCAAAATCTCAGTCTAGGTACTCCTGAACATGCTGAGTAAGGATCTGTTAACCAAATTTTGATATCTGGATTATTGCTTGTTCAAATGGCTTTTAGAAAATTTGAATTACTTTTGACAATGCCAATTACTTGCCACTTTTTGGGTTTTGAAGGTCATTTCTTAGTGCTTGTGTACTATTCTGGATGTACTTAAATAGTTACCGGGTAGGCACATTAAATTTTAGTTCTGAGAAAAAAAAATTTTGGCCAAAAATTCTGTAAGGGGTAAGCCTTACAATATTTGGCATTTCGTCCCAAAAAAATAGATTTTGTTCAAAATCTCAGTACAGGTGCTCCAGAACAATTTCATCTCCATTTGTTTACACTGGATTTCACTAGGTTAATTCTAGTTGATAGATGAAGTTCCATGGGTCGGATGGTGTCAAAAGAAGATTCTTCTTGGTTGGGTTCAGACAAAGTGAAACCTGACCCTAGGTTATGTAAGAAATGAAGGAAATAAATCCAGTGCAGATTAAGTAGCACAAATCCTTCCCTCACTTGTCTAAAACTTCAATCTAATCTAAGGTCCTCCCTCACTCTTCTGCTTCAGTACAGTAAAGTTTTAAGTTCTAGTCAAGTTTATCCCACTTATACATTACTTAAGTAGTTTTAATCATATCACCAAAGTAATATGAATGTATAATCAACATCAAAGGATATGCATGGCCTACCTTTAAAACAAGAAGAGAGGAATAATCGAATTCCTCTGCCTCTGTTTCCTCTAGAGATGTACTTGCTCTTGTTTTCAGGATTGGTTCGCAGACGTATGCATTACTAGTTCCAATCAATTTCAAGATATCAGCCGGTATTTCATAATCTGCGAGATTGTGAAATGGAGTACCATCGTACGATATGTTTTCCCATGTGTTGAGGTGGGAGCTTGTCTGTGGCAGCGCCCGGTTGCCAGTCACCATCTGACGCTGGAGTAGTAAAGTCTGCAAGGAACCTGGTCTATTATTCAAACCTCTCCCATAATCAAAACAAGACTTTTCATTTCTTTTCAAACCTGCTCGTATTGCAAGAAGAGCATTAGCCATTTTTGTTCACTTTCTGTTTCTAAGTTTATTTTCACTATATATAACTGGCTGAATATCCTTTCTACTTCAGCATTAGAGTGGGGTATGACGAGAACTGATAGAGCAACTCTGCCAACTCCTTGAATGGATTACAATGTGATGCATCCATGTAGTTATGTACTTCATTCCAAAACAAGGCAGTTTGTGAAACTACATTCCACCTCACGTGAGTGAGATCCTTCCACCGACTGTCTATACGACTAATTTCTTCAGGAGATACATGTATAATTATATAACTAAAACCGATAGAAATTCACCAGACACCTGTTAAATCGGCAAAAAAAGAAAAAAAAAACGCTAGCAGCAAGACAGCAAATTTACCTGCTAGATAGGTCAAAACCTCTAGATATAGCGAGAAAACCGCTAAAATGGCAACACTGCCAACACTCCCTTGTCAGGCTTTACATAAAAGGCAATAGTTTCACCTTAAATTTATTTTTAGCCTAAAAATTATAAAATTACTCTTAAAATATTATTAATTACCTTAAATTGTGTAAATTTTGTCACTGTGTTGTTTGCCAATAATGCCTTAATAATTTTATACATCTCCCTCAAAACAGAGTAAAGGGTTGCTCTCCAACTCAGCCCACCTGGGACAGGCCAAGAGGAGAACTCTTCTCCCCCACACACACTGTCTGGGCACATAGTTTGTGAAGTGTAAGGGTGGTATACTGTACTGTCAAGTCATAGGAAATGTCAGATTCACAAAATTCAACTTTCCTAAGATACTTGCAACTTCTCTGACTTTGGCTGTAAAGTACTGTAGTGTTTTATTATTTCAATCAACTTGTTCAAATTCTTGTACCTCATATTTCTCCCTTTATATCCTCTCCAGGCACCCTATTGTACTTCTTTACTTGGCTTTCTTGTGGAGGTGATAATGTACATGAGCTGGCATAGTGTGTCTCTCTCTGGATATGAAGTGTTTTGGTTGATATAGATTGTCAGTTGTTGTGATCCCCAGGGCATCTCACTCTATAACAGTGTCAACAAATGAAACGAGTTATACACATGAAAATATTATTGAAAAATTTACATTAAACTAATAATTATTTGTATCCAAACCATCAAGATACATTTTCTTTACATTTTCTACCCAATGTCTCGAGACCACAAAAGAAACATAACCCAACACCATCTGTTAAAACATCTGCAGGGATGCAAAATGTGATTATGCAAGTCATACTTCAGTAAATTACTTGATGGTAAAGCATCACCTAAGACAATCTATAAATAGCAGTCACCTGCCAAGAAATATTAAGTTAGACTTGCATCAACAACAGTGATCAAACCTTGTGGCTCAAAGCACTGCAGTCCTTTAACATTTGCTCACACCTGAAGCCTTTTACTCTACATTGCCTCAGCCTTGAGTACCAAGGTTTAATCAGTGACTTTCACATTATTTTATGACCTTACAGTTGAGGGCAATACACCAGCTTTAACTCTCAATGAAGGTATAAAGTACAGATTGGCAGCACTATGACAGTGCGTAGTCTTATAACCTAAATACACACCATGCAAGACATCCATTTGTCTATGAAAGATCTAGGAACATCATAGAATCTAGTCTCATTAAACATACCGAAGCATTCAACATGAATTTGAGTAATGTCATGTACAAACTGGACAATTTTGTAATTAAGAGGATCTGTAACCGGGTGAGAAGGTTGGGTCACCTTACCCTCTGACCTGACTACCGACCATTGCTGTGCTATTTAAAGATTAGTAGGGTCATTACCTAATACCTGACCATTGTGGAACTGGTCTCACCCTCCTCTGTATGTATACACCTTGTTTTGTACTTCTCTTTAGTCTGTACTCACCCCTGAAGATGTGAATTACACGAAAGCACTTGGGAACTTCGTGTTTTCTTCTTTCCTTGTGGTTATCAGCATATACCTAGATCACGCACACCTACAGTGATTTACTTGCGCGTATATATATATATATATATATATATATATATATATATATATATATATATATATATATATATATATATATATATATATATATATATATATATATATATATATATATATATATATATATATATGTATATATATATGTATATATATATATATATATATATATATATATATATATGTATATATATATGTATATATACAGTACATACTTAATGTAGGGTCAGGTTAGGTTAGGTGTGTATAGTACACTTCCTTACAGACTTTTGTAGAGATTGCATGAATGTTTATAGTACAACAAAAACACTGTCCTCACTTGTTGATGTGTGAGGTCTACCATAGAGGTCACACATGAGGACTGCTGCTGTAATAAAAACATCCTGTACACACAATCTCCACAAACCCACTATAAGGCAGTGTGCAAATATTTTTACCAGACAACTTGAGTACAGAATATCACTGTCATAAAAATAAATCCTAAACTTTTTTTTAATTGGTTAAATATAATGATTCGTGATAATATAGAACAAAACTACTAACAGGCGGATGTACTCAATACTATGGAATTTGCAGCATTGAGCAAATATATCACAGCAAAGGATTCTCAAACTAATACTAATACATATGATATTTTATCAACAAGTGACAAAACGGCAAATACTCGACAAACTCTAAATACGTGGCATAATAAATAACAGATCAGTACCAAAATTTTAGCATTTCATTAAAAAATAACGTCTTGTTCCAAATACACCAAGACAAATATAAACACTTATGACTATACTGTGTATCATACATCACATTGCAAACTATTCTTTCCATGCCTGCATATATTTCTTAAAAATTTCAAAGTAAACAAGACCATCTCCGGTGAAATTACTGTAAGGCATAAACTTTAATCTCTCTCCCGTAGAACATTACACACACACACATAATAAAGAACAATAACCTTCCTGATACCTTCTTACATCCTTTACCAAGCTACATTTCTAAACTTGTGAGCTACATTCCTTCAGTCAGTCATCTTCGACACACACACACACACCTCTCTTCCAAATTATTCCCTAACAGAATTTTTTTTTTTTTTTTAATTTTACTGTAGTGCAGTTTGTAGAAGAAACAATACTGTAGTTGACTCTAGACTACTGTTATGACCAGAATGTAACATACTGTACAGCTAAGTACAAAATTGTGTACCTGCCTACTACTGTCTTATTAGGACAAGTGAAGAACTGTTCCTTCATCATCTTTTATACATTCATTCAGCACAGCTACATCATTCACCAAAATGAGATTAATACTGCAGCTTTCACCATATTAACGAGAAAAGTGGTAAAAGATAAAGATGCGAGCATGTCTGTGCATTTGTGTGCAAGTGTTCATACATGTGTGCACGTGTATCAATACAGTTTTGAGTTAATGAATGTACAAGTGGGGCTGTGTGTGGGGGTTTGCAAGGTGATACTAATGTTATTACTGCTGTCATCATTATATTAACTGATATTTACAATATTCACCAAATAAAATCTTCTATCCTAACTAATACTTCAAGAATAAAAGGAATCCAGGAACTGCCAGGCCACATCCACTGTGAGCTTTGAGTGTGGAGGATTCCGACCTTAACATTTGTACTAGATTTTAACTGTTGAATATTTAATAAAAATATGCATTACAAACCAGATGAAATAGACTGGCATGTTTCCTCCATGACCACCCACAGTCAATGAATAAACTTCAATAACATCACCCCCATGTTTTTCTGCTACATCATGTACCTTTACAATAACTGACATTGAACAATAAATTTCTTGATCCAACACTTGTGATGCCAGAATACCTATCCAGGCTCAAACATTAACCTACGCCAACATGCACCATCTCGGCATACTCAATTATTCTGTGTTAAAACTCACTGATATTCTAAGATTGTAGAGTGCAGTACAGGGTATACAAGGATTTAGGGAAGATAAATTGCAAAGAAAACATCAGATGACTTTCCCACAATTATTGCCACAATATGTTCCTGTTATGACACTGGAGAGGAACAGCACCAATATGAACTTTAAAATAAATAAAACTCAACATTGACCAACAATTCCTGATGGATATAATAATTTGCTTTCAACACTCAACATGTATCAAGGATAAAAATCATAAGGAAAGTCCCTAGCATGATACTGTACCAACGAGAGCAACCAAAATTAAATATATCTTGTTCTATCTTTAAAGCATTTAAATTTAAATTTAAAAATGTATATTAATCCTTTGTTCTCCATAGTCCAGGATGAACAATACAATAATACCAACTAAATGAATGTTTATGACAAGGTATCAGGTTCTACGGTTTGTAACATGTATGTGAATGATGACCAAAACTTTGACTTCGTAAATTGATAAACTGTACTACTGAACAAACTTTAAGAGCACCACTCAAACTTTTAACAGCAATACAGTACTAAAACTTTACATGCATTATTCAATGTCTCGGTAATTACAAAAAGAGCTGTACAGTATTTCCAATGTATTACGGAAAACTCCCAATAAAACTGCACTTAAAAGACAGATAACCAGATTCTTGTTTAGATACAACTACTACTACATCACCAACCTTTCGTCTATTTGTTGCAAAATCATCCAAAACATTACTTTTTACAAATTACATACAAATGTTTATAATATTTCTATCGATTTTTCTTAAGAACATATAACTTTGCTCCCTTTAGGACTATCAAAGAAATCATTGCTCCACACTGGCTGGCCGGACCCACAGCCATTGATGGACCGCGATGAAGGGCTAACAGTAGCACTTGAGGTCTCCGGATGACTGGAGGTAAATGGGTCACTTGTAAACTGTACACGACAACACGGACTCTCTGAATTGTGGCTCGAGTTAAATGCATCATTCCCTCTGTCTAATAAAACGAATGGGTCTTTCATTGTTTCACATGGAACAAATGGGTCTTTAATTGTCTCACAAGGAGCAAATGGATGTTTCACCACCTCACTTGGAACAAATGGGTCTTTTACCGACTCGCAAGGAACAAATGGGTTATTCGTCACACTGGCAGGAGACCGTAAAGACCTTAAGAATGCTAAATGTGTTGGAGGAGACTGGCATGAGTGAAGGAAGGCTGTGTTAGGTGACCTGGAGAATTCTTCCCAAGCATGTGGTGGAGACTGACCCAGTAGCCAGGGCTCTGTTGGCGAGCTGGCTGTAGAGCTTGGAAGAGGGGAACTAGCTGACGGCCAGAAGCCATTCCCGGTCGGAGAAGCTGGAGGGTGATCCGTGAATGCTGCAAGATCGAGATCGACCCATCCCGGTGGGGATGTCCCAGGCAGAAGTTGAGCCTGGTCTTCTCGCCTTAAGGCCAACCTAAAAAATGGACCATTGGGTCATCACCAAAGTCGTGGATAAAGCTAACAATTGTCCCAGTTATTTGTTTGTCAAGGAGTAAACTAAGGCAACATGTCGCTCATATCTGATACATAGTAAGTTGATACAAGAATAATGTAATATTTTAGGACCAGATCCCTTCAGTTGTGATTAGGAGTTTCGTGTACAACTACAAAAGATATGGCCAATTCTATATCAAATATACATCTTCAACTTGACACAGATGTAGCCAAATAAGAGGCGAGGCATGGGAACATACCTTGAGAAGCCATCACTAATGTCATCGAAGTCACCAAAGGCATCCTGCTAAGTAGTCACACAAATGAGGGGTTAGTTATGCTCAACAGTACTACTATAACACACACTAGACATACAGTATTCCCCTAAAACTTTTCTGCTGTAGTTGGTAATTATACAGTATATTGTTCCTCCAGGCTGGGGAGGTCAACACACACTTTACAATTTCAGTGTTGAGATAAAATCCAAAATTAAATAAAATACACAAATTTGATCCAGTTTATTTTATGTAAAATATCAAATGTTCTCAAGAAGCAATGAATTAGATGACCTCTACAGCTCTGTAGTTTTCTTAACCATTAAAAAGGAGCTAAGGATTCCCTACTAACACCCCAACATGCTCAAAATGGAACTGCAAGGAACATGAAACATTCACTGATGTAGTCCCCCATTCCTACAGTTAACTTCCACTGATGATAACTGCCATTTAAGGGTTAAATAACATGCAATTCCAATACAAACAACTAATTGCAGTACATAGATGAAGCATACAATACAGTATACGCCACAATCTCTTTCTTTTGGCTATCCGTGTCTGGGATGGTCTACTTACTCCAATATAATGTTAATTTTTTCAAAAGAAACTTCTACTAAAGGCTTTAAATCAGAAAGCTCAAAGTTGGCAAGATAATATTTTTTAAAGGTAGGTGTGTGTGTGTGTGTGTGTGTGTGTGTGCAAGTGTGTTTTAAAGTCATTAATGTGTTTCTAAAGACCGTGTCATGCCAATTTTGATCAGGGGTCCATAATTTGACACACCCTACAGTCCCAGGAGAGATCCAGACCTGACCCATGAGAGGTCAAGTTCACAAGGGAACCAGAATTCTCATCGCCACCCGATCGGCTCAACCCGGCGTCATGACCTTGTTAATTCAAGGAACTGCGAATCAACCAGCACCCGTCACTCGACCCAACAACCCAGTCAAGAGACACCCATTTCAGTAGGAGAGGTCCAGACCTGACCCAAGAGAAGTCAAGTTCACAAGGGAACCAGAATTCTCACCGCCATCTGATCAGCTCAACCCGGCATCACTACATATAACACTACCCATCATCACTACATATACTGTAACACCATCCATCATCACTACATATAACGCCACCCATCATCACTACATACAACACCATCCATCATCATCACTACATATAACACCATCCATCATCACCACAGATCGGTAATGTAGTTTCCGAGATTCTCGTGCGGACACACAAACACAAGTGTACTTTAATACCTTTTTTGTTGATTTTAGGCAATTTTCGGTGAGCTGGAACCAATTACCCAAAAACCCATTGAAACAATGGTTTCGGTTAACGAGCAACCTTCTGGAACGAAGTATATATATATATATATATATATATATATATATATATATATATATATATATATATATATATATATATATATATATATATATATATATATATATATATATATATATATATATATATATATATATATATATATATATATATATATATATATATATATATATATATATATATATATATATATATATATATATATATATATATATGCAGTAGTATGCTATAACGAACGGATCCTACTACGAATATTCCTATAACGAACGGTTTTACCTATAAAATTGAGAATGCTATAACGAACGAAACTCCTACAACAAACATTATTTAATTTTTTTTTTTCTAATTTATTGTTTTTTTATTACAAATATTAATGATATTCTTTATTTCAGGGGTTTAGATGCATATTTATGCACTTTTTTACAATTTTTACAATTTTATATTATATTTTTCAGTGTTAAGTGGTTGTATTTGGGGGCCTGGAACGGATTAATCCTATGCTATAACGAACGAATGCTGTAACGAACAAGGTTCTAGAACCAATTAGATTCGTTATTATAGCATATATATATATGTATATATATATATATATATATATATATATATATATATATATATATATATATACCGTATATCACGGCCTATAAGGCGGCGGGGTGCATAAGACGCCCCCCCCAAATTTCCATTTAAAAAGTAGCTTTTGAGCTCTATTTGCTGTATAAGACCAGTACCCCAAATGTGACACTTACCCACTGACTCAGTAGTCCTTTACCAACCATCCTTGATTTTTTAAAATAAGGCCAATTCACTTCAAGTAATGTCATCAAATTATACCCGCTGGTGTAGTGTAAACACTAGTGACGTCACTGAAGCGTGTTGGGAGTGTTCCCTCGTCTCGGTGGTGTGACTATTTATACAACATGTGGTTCAACAGCAACCACCGTATTCTAATTGTGGTGTTTCATTAGGATTTGAGTGAAAAAGGTTACCAGTATGTACTTACTACATACATTTATTACACAAATATATATATATATATATATATATATATATATATATATATATATATATATATATATATATATATATATATATATATATATATATATATATATATATATATATATATATATATATATATATATATATATATATATATATATATATATACTGAATATACTATGTACAAAAAATGAATGTTCAATGAATTATTTATGGTGCATTAGGGTACTGGTCACTTCTGATGGGCTATAAATAGCCTTCTTTATCTCCCCTACATCTCACCCTGAGCCAGACGGAAGGGTCTTGGTAAATAACATGTTTGCTTATTTTCCATTTACTTTAAATAGATTTACCGAATTATTTGTTTTATTTATTTATTTATAATATACTGTAATATATTAAACACACTGTAATTATTTTCTTTAATTTATAAACTGTTTTGCGACAAAGGAATGTTCTCCAGTAGTGTTTCATTAGGATTTGAGTGAAAAAATATTACGTACTTACACAATTGTTCCTCTTACTTTGACAACACAACATACATACAGTATATTATTTCTCAGTTTTGATCTTTTTTTTTAATTTTTGTATTTATTTATAGTTAGTTACTTAAAATAAGGCCAATTCACTTCAAGTAATGGCATCAAATATTACCAGCTGGTGTAGTGTAAACACTAGTGACGTCACTTGAGCGTCTGTAATTAACCGTCGATAGTTTCAAGAATTAATGCACTCATTTACTGAATATTCTTTGGAAAAAAATAAAATTTAAATCAATTATTTATAGGAGATAAATATTATTATGAGTAAATATACCGATACCGGTATGCATTACTGACCACCTCCACGGCTCCTCACTGGCAAATGGGGAGGGGTGTGTGATGATAGCTGTGTTTATTATAGGGGTATAAATCTCTTTTACGGTATGTTAGACAGGTTTATAATACATTTTTATTATTTTAATATACCGGTAATCTTAATTTGAATCCAGCTTGCCAAACGTAAGTTTCAGTATAAAATAATTAGTGGTAAGACCTTGTGAGTGGCTTACGATGTTTTCATCACCACTTTTGACACACTAAACCACAATATTTAAGAGGTAAGAATTTTAAACTTGGTGGTTTAGACGACCCCCTAACTTTGGGCAGATTTTTTTAATGTTCAAATTTCGTCTTATAGGCCGTGATATACGGTATATATATATATATATATACATATATATATATATATATATATATATATATATATATATATATATATATATATATATATATATATATATATATATATATATATATATATATATATATATATATATATATATATATATATATATATATATATAAAGTAATGTCACAAATCTGTAATTGTACACACACACTGCCATGAAAATCTGAAAGTCAGTGTGTATACCAGTTACCTACACATCCTCACGTGCTGATAATCCAACAAAAACAAATACACCCTGTACATAGTGTACAGTAATCATAAATCCGCAGGTTGGTGGATCCATCTTGTAGTAAACAGGAATGAGGCAGATGACATAAGCAGTCAAATACAGATGAGAGTAAATACAGTAATAGATGTTTTAGGAGGAGGCAAATACATGAAATACCATACAAAGCTGAGAACAAGAAGAAAAGGCGTGAAGATACAGGAAGACTGAGGTGTGAAGCAAATGGGGAAACAGGCAATAAAAAAAAATATCAATAGAAGTCTTAAAGGAATTTTTTTTAAGAGAAAACAATAGGAGCTGCAAGATGAGGCAACGTGGAGTCCACTACCGAGCTGAGCACTTCCCAGCAAACGGAGTGGTGAACTTGTGATAATGTGAACCGAGGAAGAAAAAGGGGCAGCAACCCTCATAATTATGCATCACACAGTAAAACCTTTAAGAGTGAGGTCAACCTGTTCAATTCCTTGTAGACTCTTTATATGTCATTGAGAGACATTGAAATTTCATCTAAAGTAATCCTGGCATGTTGATGGACAAGGTCACCCATTACAACAAAAGAAATGGGCAGTGATAAAGTCACAAGACAATGAACTGTTTGTTAGAGTAATAGGAAGTAAAGGTGAAAAATATAAACAAAGCAGCAGTTTAAACTACTGGGAACCTCTAATCTACTTGCCTTCTACAGTACATGGTCTCCGCTATTCCTTATACAAAAGGAAATAACCAATTAGTATCATTACCTTGCCATAACGAAATGCACAATATGCTACACTCCCATGCCTACTGTACTGTGTCTGGGAAAGGAATCGATAAAAACAAAAAACAAGTAATGACAGCATATCATTAAGGTATATGTGCATCAAGCAATCCTGTCACCATTACATAGAATCTTTCCTTATGACCTTATATAAAATCTCATCAGCTAAAACTAAATTATCATTAGGAGACAAAAGTTAATTACTGTTTAGGTTATGATAGGGGATGAATAAATTGATTTAAGGACAAACTCGAGAGATGAATAGTAGGTCCCGAGTTGCTTCCACAAAAGTCTCTGCAGGGAAGTATTGTAAGCAGCAGAATCCTTATACTAAATCAGTTTTTAAAGTATTTTCCTCAGAGTCTTTCCATCTCGTCAAGTTATTACTGTGTACTAGCCAACTGTCTATCTCCAAGTCATTGAGAATAAAGCACTATCACGAGAGCTTTCTTTATAGATGCTCCAGTGAATATGTGTAAAATACCAAAAATCTACTATCTGGCACAACTAGTGTTTCACATTCACTAGTTTCCCCAACCCTGTACCAGGTAGTATAGTGTATAGTCTCATGACTATACACTATACTACCTTGACTATAATACAATACTGCACTCCCTCACTCTACACTAGAACATAAGCACAAGACAAGCACCCACCCAAGGTTTACTGAGAACAGAAGTCTTGCACTCAAGCTGATTAACTTTCGATGACTCAGCGGCAGCATGGTCAGAAGAATCATCCAGGTCAATCAGCAGAGCTTGTGTGCTGGACTGGTAACCTGGAAACAATATTTATTATATTATCTTGATAATTGCAAAGTAATTCCGAGTTGACTTGTAGATGTACGTATACTGTGTTTTGAGGTTATTAAGTTTTAAAATGGGTTAGATAATTAAATGTATGGACACCCTGTATTATCTTTATTAAAACAAATGTTGGCAATGGTAAAAGAGAGTGGAACATGGCAAGTGTGAGAAGCAACAGGAAATGGCCAAGACAAAATACTCCATGCACACTTTCTTGTACAAGGAACTCCCTCAAACAACATAAAAAGTAAATCCTCAACTTGCACATTCAAATTCATTTACATTAACTCACAGCATACAAAGCTGAGTAACTCGGTCAACAGCCTGAGTAAGTGGCATGGGGTGATAACAGCAGGTGAGAGAAGGTGTGGAGATATATACTGTAGATTGACAAGGGAGCGGTGATGATACAGGTAGGAGAGGTGGAGATACATAGATTGACACGAGGGCAGTGATGATACAGGTAGGAGAGGTGGAGATACATAGATTGACACGAGGGCAGTGATGATACAGGTAGGAGAGGTGGAGATACATAGATTGACAAGGGAGCGGTGATGATACAGGTAGGAGAGGTGGAGATACATAGATTGACACGAGGGCAGTGATGATACAGGTAGGAGAGGTGGAGATACATAGATTGACAAGGGAGCGGTGATGATACAGGTAGGAGGGTGGAGATACATAGATTGGACAAGGAGCGGTGATGATACAGGTAGGAGAGGTGGAGATACATAGATTGACACGAGGGCAGTGATGATACCAGGATGAGGTAGGTGGAGATACATAGATTGACACGGAGCAGTGATGATACAGGTAGGAGAGGTGGAGATACATAGATTGACAAGGGAGCGGTGATGATACAGGTAGGAGAGGTGGAGATACATAGATTGACACGAGGGCAGTGATGATACAGGTAGGAGAGGTGGAGATACATAGATTGACACGAGGGCAGTGATGATACAGGTAGGAGAGGTGGAGATACATAGATTGACAAGGGAGCGGTGATGATACAGGTAGGAGAGGTGGAGATACATAGATTGACAAGGGAGCGGTGATGATACAGGTAGGAGAGGTGGAGATACATAGATTGACACGAGGGCAGTGATGATACAGGTAGGAGAGGTGGAGATACATAGATTGACAAGGGAGCGGTGATGATACAGGAGAGAGGTGGAGATGAGGGTGGTGATGAAGGATCTAATGTCCTCCTACAGATGAATGATGATCAATACCTCAAAATATGAGAAAATCGTGATTACTGAGTGTATGTATATTATGTATGTATATTATGTATGCTGTATGTATATTATGTATGTGCTCCATTTGTATACACTATTTATTCAACCTAGCTAGCAGCGTGTGGCAATGTATTTACCATGTCCCACATGCTTAATTAATGTGCCTGGCGACATATGGAAGCTGTTAATGTATCACTCACCACATGTCGCCTAGAGACTAGTTGACCCCCAGACAGAGTAAGGATCGCTACCTCCCTTGTGTACATATCTGTTTATCCAGTAAATAGAACCTACGAAACTCTACAGGTGTTTGTGTTCGCTCCTGTAGATAGAACTTGATACCCAGAACACGTACTCTGAGCTCCTGAGATCTTGTTTTGTTACAGCAACAACTTAACTTAAAATGAAATTCACTTCTAGAGTTATGTTGTGCTGCTAAATTTAACTGGCAGACAATGCATGCACAAACATCTCACGCAAGTACTATTTCCATATTTCCCACCAAAGGGATGGGTGACAATTTGAGATCAAAGAGTACAAAGGGTTCTAAATCTTGCATTGAAAAATCAAGATACCAAACAAAAAGCTAAAAAAAACAGTTGTAGAAGTGAGGGAGTTCCATCAAGCCTCAGGAGGAGTGATGAAGACTTTAAGCTCAAGGAGACCAGAACAATGAGGTATTGACTCTTACAGACAGTGATCACATTACCATACCTGAAGTGCTCATGTCGGATGATCCAAAATCTGAACGAATGGGAATTGGAGACGAAGTTTGGCTGTTTGGCTGCGAGTGGGCATTTCTACTACTGCTGTGGACCACTGCCGAGCTCACCTGTTGGATCATATCAGTTTATGATACAAAATTATCACCTCTGCATAATGTTCTTAATCTTTATATGATATCACTTCTCTAACAACTTAAAACATGACTGAGGACTAACACACAGTACAATATTTCAAATGACAACTTCTTATTTGGTAGCTCCAGAGTTTTACTAATACAGGTTATAATTATCTATGAACCAATTTCCACTTGCATAACCCACACGGCGGTCTTATACAGTTACAGTGACCCCTCGTTTAACGAACACCTCGATTAACGTAATTTCGATTAACGAACTGCCTTCCATAAGGATCTTCAATTCGGTTAACGAAAAAAAATTCGCTTAACGAACTTCTTACGAACCGACCTCAACATATTTTCGCTTGCACTGACTGGGCAACCAGCTTTAGTATCAGTCCGCCAATACATTAATCGGTTCTAGGGCTTAAATTCCTTACTATTTTTGTAAATATCAAGAAGTTTATACTATTCAATAATTTTAAAAGTTTAATATTCAATTTTTTAGTCATTTTAACAATTATTGAACAAAATTGAAGGTAAAGTGACTAGTTTAATGGGCGGCATCCAGCCTCTTAACACAGCAAACAGGCGTTAGTCTCTCTGTTTTCACTGGAGGTAACATCTTGCTTGAGACTCTCTTCAACTAAACGCTTTTTTTCTGTGTTTCCAAGCAAATTATTGGTCATTTTGAAATATATTTTATATATTGACAATATATAATGCAGTGCAGCGTTGATTTAAAGAAAATAATCTTGAATTAAACCAGAGAGCTAAAATTTTATGGGTGAAATGGCACCATGGGGTGACTTCTCTTCCACCCCAATGCCTTCTCTTCTTCCTTCTCCTCCACCCCCATTCTAAATCCCATCATCATCATCATCATCCAGGAGCCTTCTACATACACACCTCAAAGTAAGTGAACTTTTCTACCATTTTTGTTGAATTTAGGAAATTTTCGGTGAGCTGGAACCAATTACCCAAAAACCCATTGAAACAATGGTTTCGGTTAACGAACGTTTCGGTTAACGAACGACCTTCTGGAACGGATTGAGTTCGTTAACCGAGGGGCCACTGTATACGGTAATGGCTATACATGACGGTTATGTGGTTTTCTTCATTCAGTTCACAAACAACATATTAGCAATACACCAGGGGCTACCAGTAAGTGTATCTCTCTACAATGTTCCTTGAAACTACAATAAATTTATTTACAACCATTTCAAGAATCAACCATTATTACTCTACTGCCAGAATAATAGGTAATATCAAACCCAGTCAACTACCAAAGTCTGTTCACCTCTCCCCCTGACCCACGAACCCCGAGATTCAGACTCGTGAATCCGAAGCAGTACTGATATACTGTATTATTCTGTCCATAGAGGCTTCAGAATCAGGAGTCTGAATCTTGGGGTTCGTGGTTCAGGGGGAGAGGTGAATGGACTCGACCTTGACACCCTTCTAGTCACCAGTAATTAACAAATACAATAGCTACTATACTGTAGTTGATCTATCCTACAAGATCCCACTCAACATTCTAATATAACTTGTATCTACTGTACTGTAATGCTGTTACCTCTAAAATTGATCCCTTGTTTTCTTTCATTTAGGGACATAAACCCCATTTTACCTTAACTTCAGCAGGTAATTCCTCGTGTGCATAAATCTCCCCATTCTGTTTGTTTTCCACGGCCATCTTCCAATACTCGTACGCTAAGTTGAAGGCCTGAGCAATTGAGATGGTTACTGCTTGTGCCTGTAAATACGTCAATTATTATAACTTACACACAATAAACACAACAGCTTGACTTGTACATTATATCAAACAGTGTACAATAATTCCTGATATATTACATCTTCAACTCCTCCCAGTTCTTCTAATTACCACACAATCTGCCATGACATGTGTTACCCTGAGGAGTACTGTACTGTACTGTACTAACGAAGAATTGTTTTTTATTCTGGCTCCCACCAAACAATTTATTCGGTTAAGGGTTAAGGGAATGATTCAGTAAGGCAGAGTTGGTATATCAATGTTTATGGACTGTTTGTAATCAAGATGTTTAGTGTCTGAGGTTCCAATTCAGTGTAAAGTCAACTTTGAACGTGGCAATACAAATTTAATTAATATGATGAATTATGCACAAGTCCACTGTAAATATTAATGTCCATTTGCCAACAAAAGTGTATGTAAATGAAAGTATGGTTTAATTATGTTCCAGAGGTTTACTGTAAGTGTAAAACATTTAGCAGTCACATGGCTGGGTAACCCCCTTCCCACACAGGTTTATCAATTTATTTACCAGGAATTAATTTATCCATTTTAATAATTTATTCATCAAACTCGACAAGGTACATTACAGTACAGTACTCACAGCTTTTCTCTTCGGGCACAGGAAGGCATGGCACTCGCACGTTTCATTATCGTTGGTGGCGATGAAGGCAAAGACGTGATCGTAGTGCGCGTCAGCTGAGCAGTACGAGATCCTGTAAGATACCAAGAGACTCATTAATGGTAACTATACAGTTATTGGCAACAGGAAGCTCATAATTGGCCAGTCACCCTGAGTGGCGCCAAGATAGTATACTATATTAAATTCCCGTCAACAAACTTCCTCTCGACTAGTTCCATCTGACTCAATATCCCATCTTCTATAAACTATTGAACTGAAATAGGCAAAAAAAAAATTCGTGAATGGATAAATTGTAACAAGGATGGGCACAATTTAACCAGGATTAGACAAAATTTAACCAAAATTGGACAAAATTTAACTAGAATTGGACAAAATTTTACCCAAAAATATTTAACCAGGAATGGAGAAAAAATTCAACCTGGAATAGTTTCACTGGACAATATTCCACACAGTAGATAACAGTTTCACTGGACAAATCACACAAATCCTAAAATGGACAATTCAATCACTCCTGTTTAGGACCGTGGGGTATGGGTTGTTTGGGTTCACACTCAGGATGGGATGGAGAAAGGAAACTCACAATGTGCTCTCTGTATACATGTTGTATTGGATGTACAATGCAGCTTGGTGCTGGGAAGGCAGCATGGTTACAAGCGTGATGAAGAGAGAGCTGGTTGGTGAGGGTGCTCAGAGGAAGACAGCTTGTGGGTCGCCATGCTCGCCGGCGGGAGCGAGAGGCGCCAGGCAGCAGCGGAGGAGGTGGTGTAGCTTGCTGCGGCTGTAGCTAGAAGAGAGCTGGTTGGTGAGGATGCTCAGAGGAGGACCAGCTTGTGGGTCGCCATGCTCTCTGGCGGGAGCGAGGACCGCCAGGCAGGCGGAGGAGGTGTTGCTGGCTGGTTGGTGTAGGTAGTAAGAGAGCGATCATGACATGAAATGCTAGTGACAGGGGGGAAGGAGGTTCAGGGCAAGAATAAAGGGAGGATTGAAGCGAATTTTAGGAGGAGAGAATAGGTGCAGTGGCTAAACACCGCTTGCGTGAGGGAGTATAAGTTGGAGGCAGCAGCAACTCACCCGGACGCGGCCAGGAGGCGACAGGACAGTCAGGCTAGCGTCAGGTCAAGCGTCAGGTGCGTGTTGGGTTGGGCCATGGATTCTCAGTGCTTGGTCGGCTAGATTGTGTGTGTTGTTTTCTTGTGTGGAGGAAATGTCTTGGTATTCTTCTTAGCTTGATGTAGATTTTCTTCTAACTCTCCTCCTCTTCTTGCTCTCTTGAAGTGTCCATTCATTCGTGTTTGGGTCTTGTTGTTCGTCTTCCTCGTGTTTTATGTCCTCATAGGTGTGGAAGAAGTCGGAGACGGTGAGGTTGACCACGTGGGCTTCAGCTCCACGGGCCTCGTGGTGTTCTTGATTCTGTGTGGCGGGTGTCTTTTCTTGAGTTTTCTTTTCTTGGTTTTTTTTCTGCTGGTTTTTTCTTGTCTTGGGAGCGTACAGCAAGGAGGGCCTCTTTGTAGCTCAGTTTCTTGTCGAGTCGAGCCTTGGCTATCCTACATTCCTCCTTCCATTTCGGGCAGGTCCGATCGGCGGAGGAATGTGGGCCGCCACAGGCAGCGCATTTTTTCACTGCGTTGGGGCAGACCGTGTAGCGGTGTCCGGGGCTGCCGCACATGGAGCAGGTGTCTTCCTGCGCCTCACACTTGTTGACAGTGTGTCCGTAGTGCTGGCATTTGTAACAGCGTTTCGGTCTGCAGTAGGGCTTGACTGGCACAGTTACCCACACCAGTTGAGCCTCCTTGGGTAAGGTTGTATGGTGTCCGATGAGGGCAGAGTGTCGGACAGCTTCTTCACAACTTGGAGTTGCCCCTTGAGGAGCTCACTCAGCTCTGCTTGGTCCATGTGGGCAATTTCGGCGTGGGAGATTACACCCAGCTTCAGGTTGTCCCACTTGTAGGCAATCATTTTAAATGGAATGCCGTTGATGTCTGGAATCTCCGCGAGCTGTACGGGCATACCCTTCTCCGCGAAGGTGATCTTGATGTCACCATGGAGCTTCAGTCGTTCCACCTTGGTGACCCCCACGATCCCATTAGTTTCAAAGAACTTCTGGAGAACTAGGAGGTTTAATTTCTTGGGGCAGGTCGGCGTATCCGGACGTATCCGCGCCACGTTATCAAACTCGTAACCGTTCATGGTGAGAGAGGGTTGGAGAGTGTGACTGAGCGATCACCACGAGGTCAGGTCTTAAATGGCAGGGGTTGGCGTGGCTTAGTAGTTGACCCCCGCTCCGTGGCGTATGGCGGCGCTGGTTGACCCAGACTACGAGGCATACACTGGGGAATTCGTGGGGTCGGCTACGCAGCGACAAACAGCGTTTGTAGGGGAGAAATCCACTACAGGACTAAACATCCAGAGACGTTATCATTAATCAAGTCATTGGGTTTCAAAAAATTATTAAAAAAATATACAATATTGGAGAGGCTCATTAAAATATCCACTAC
This sequence comes from Homarus americanus, assembly GCF_018991925.1. Lineage (NCBI taxonomy): Eukaryota > Metazoa > Arthropoda > Malacostraca > Decapoda > Nephropidae > Homarus > Homarus americanus. Next base: position 609,106 of record NW_024752976.1, on the reverse strand, counting down.
CGTACTACTGTTCTGACCTCACTAGGGGAAAGGTCACGAGAAAAGATTGGACCAATACGGTCAGACTCCGGCGAGCTCACTGATAACGATGGAGCAATGAGCAATAATTTGAATAAATATTTTTCAACAGTTTTCACCACCGAAAATTTAAACATGATACCCGAGGCACCGACTCTATTCAGAGATAGTGAAGAAAACAAAGTGAGATAGTAGTGACTAGTAACGATGTTAGTAAGCAAATAGACAAATTAAAGCCTAATAAGTCACCTGGTCCCGATGAGATATTTGCCAGAGTATTAAAGGAATGTAAGGAAGAGCTTAGTATGCCCTTAGCAAAGTTGTTTTACATGTCCTTAAAAACAGGTGTAGTACCAGAATCCTGGAGGATAGCGAATGTAATACCGATTTTCAAGAAGGGGGATAGATCACTATCCTCTAACTACCGCCCAATCAGTCTAACATCAATAGTAGGCAAATTACTGGAAGCAATCATTTCAAACTCTATTCGAAATCACCTGGAGAAGCACCGATTGATCAATGATTCCCAGCATGGCTTCACAAGCGGACGTTCTTGCCTAACTAATCTATTAACATTCTTTTCATCAGTTTTCGAATCGGTGGACGAGGGGCACAATTATGATGTGGTATATCTCGACTTTAGTAAAGCCTTCGACAGAGTCCCCCACGAAAGACTAATTAGAAAGGTAGAAGCTCATGGCATCAAAGGTGACATCCTTAAATGGATTAGGGCGTGGTTACAGGACAGGAAACAGCGAGTGAGCATTAACGGCACTAAGTCCCATTGGAGCAACGTCACAAGTGGAGTTCCCCAAGGCTCAGTACTTGGACCATTATTGTTTATTATATACATAAACGACATAGATATCGGCATAGACAGCAACATAAGTAAATTTGCTGATGACACTAAAATAGGACGTGTTATCAAATCTGACGAGGACTCGCAAAACTACAGGAAGATCTAAACAAATTTTTCGAATGGTCTGAAAAATGGCAGATGAAATTCAACGTCGACAAATGTAAAGTACTCAGTATAGGAGATGTAAACAGGGAAACCAGATACCAGATGAACAACGATGCCATAGAGAAATCCGACTGCGAGAGAGATTTAGGAGTAATGATAAGTAGGAACCTGAAGCCAAGTAAACAATGTGTTTTTGCTCGTAACAAGGCTAATAAAGTACTTAGGTTCATACAAAGGAGTGTTAGTTACAAGACTAGCGAGGTCATCCTAAAACTGTATCTTGGGCTTGTGAGACCACACCTGGATTACGCAGTTCAGTTCTGGTCACCGTATTACAGAATGGATATAGAATCCTTGGAAAGAATTCAGAGGAGAATGACAAGACTAATCCCGGGCATTAGGAACCTTGAGTATAGAGACAGGTTAAAGCATCTTAATTTCCACTCCCTTGAGACGTAGAGCGAGGGGCGACCTGATAGAGGTGTATAAGTGGAAGGCAGGGCTAAACAAAGGGGACATTACAAAGGTACTCAAATTGTCCAACCAGGAGCGAACTCGTAACAATGGTTTTAAATTAGACAAATTTAGATTTAGGCGTGAAATAGGTAAACACTGGTTTGGAAACAGTAGTGGATGAATGGAACAAGTTACCAAATATCATCATTAACTCGAATACGCTGAATTGCTTCAAACATAGGTTGGATGCTCATATGAGCAATAGGGGTTGGGTGTAAACGGGACTGCCCAGTATGGGCCAATAGGCCCGCTGCAGTTTCCTCCATTCTTATGTTCTTATGTAACCGGTCGTGTAACGTAAGTCAAAAGTGTGGCTTGTTTGTTTACTCAAACCAGCTATCTTGTAGCCGTGACTCCAAGGTCACTAAGAACAGTCCTCCTCTTGCCCCCATCCTGGTGCTGCTGGGGCGGCTTGAACGACACACCTGACTAGAATCTTAATACTTAATCCACCCACCACAAACACACACATACCCACCCTTAAAACTCGTCCACCAAGCAACTCGCATTCAGTGACCTAACCATCCAAAAATACCCACCCAACCACCCACCAACTCGTAGAGTCGTACCAAAGGAAGGAGAGAGGAAGTAGACGTATGAAGGGAGGAGGAAGAGGGAAGGAGTGGATGTGTGGAGGGAGGATTGGGGGGGGCGGCCGAGGTAGATGACGCATCATGTACCCCTCAAGACCCGCCCAAGCCAGCTACTAAACAAACTTCATTAATTTTCACCTCTATTTCCGTTCCTTGTCTTTCTCTACCCTGACAAAATCAACCCTAAATAAGTGCTATCACCACCAGATATTATAAAACAAAGCTAAAGCGATGATACTGATAACCCAGAAGACTCTAATGAATGCCGAGCCTTGTCGAGTGTTGCAAGGTTCCAGAAAGCCATACAATATTCTGATGGCGAAGTTAAGTCATGTCACCCGCCAACAGACAGTTATCAGTAAACCAAATCTGTCATGACATCTCAATGTGTTGGTGATATCAGACTACTTGACCCAGAATTCATCTTGTTTACAAATGCTTCACTTGGCTAAGTGCGCGCTATGAAACCCCACTGCCGAGCTCTGAGGTCATTCTTTTACAATATTGGTAAAAACACATTGTAAACTCAACATAGTTAACACATTAATCTTTTATGATATTTATGTTGCTGGGGACTAGTGATATGGCAGCCCCGTATACACATGCCTTGCAAATAAAATTAAACAACAAATTATCTGATAAATTCACAGCACAACAGGAACAGTAACTTTATAACTGATGCTTCAACATTATGGTCGAGTGTTCACTACGTGCCATAGTAGTGTCTTGTGTGTATGACGCAGTTCTTCCTCGAGGGCTGCAGGTCCCCCTCCATATGGATAAGGTCGTTGTCCTCCAGATGGCGTCCGGTCCTCCTCCTCCAGACGGCCTCCGGTTCTTCAAGTGATATTCCAGTGACTTGTTAAGAAAATGTACAAGACGACCAATTGCTGGCAATATACCATCACGTGGACTGTGATTTTTCCCGTCGGAGCTGAACCCCATCCTTCATATTTACAGCAACCAAAGGCAGAACAAACCTTACACCAGCAAATACACGTTATAACAACAAACTACAACCATCACTCTAGTTGTTGCCTCGAGATACGCTTTAACCTTAAGTATCACATACGACTTGTCCTTATTTCACTCCGTGTGTGTGTGTGTGTGTGTGTGTGTGTGTGTGTGTGTGTGTGCGCGCGCGAGCGCGAAGGAAAATTAACCACGCATTACTTATTCATACCCTAGCCTTACATACAAAATACAACACAATTTTACCCCCCAAATTGGTTCGCAAAGTTCTGGGTGTTAGGACTCATGCGCGTTGTTCTGTCACTTCTCATTGAAATAACACGTGTGTACATACCCAACAGTCATTCTTCAAGCGTTACTTTACGTTGTGGTATAATATTAAGCCTGGGCCCCCACCTGGCCACCCACGTCCGGCTCAAGTCTCGCAGAGATCTGGGTTAGACTGGGCCCGTACAAAAGCCCCTCAGTAAAAGTGCAAAATAGGACAGAAGCCCCCTGTTTTTATGTTAAAGAGAGGGTCATTAGAAATATTAAAAATATATAGATTTAAACATGAAATTATTACAATTTAAATAATTAGAATATTATAACTTTCAATTTTGATATAGAACATTATTAAATAAATAATAAAAAAAGACGACATATTTTACCTTCATGTTCATTCTGTATTTACGGAGGTGACCCTAGGGCCCAGTGAGGTCACTGAATGTCAAGGGAGTAATTTACCCCAGTAGACAAAACATACGTCTTTGCAAATTTAATAAACATTCCTTGTATACTTCTTTATAACTATAACAGAATTCCCGAAGGTTAGGTTAGAGAAGTGTTCATAAACTGTAAAAAAATTTAATAATTATTTTAAAAATTCTTATTATTTCTCCTGGGGGACTTTTGTCCTGCACTCGGGTTGGACACAGCTGTACAGTACAGTATGTACACAATAATAATGTATTGAATTGTTCCCCCGAGACAGCAGAGACCCTCACAGCACATCTTGGGTCTAATCTCTTAATTCCCTAATGTTCTGAACCAATAATGGATGACTATCAACCAATTGAAAGACATTCTGTACAGCACTTGATAATTTTTCAGAACAAAACGTTACAATAACTGAAGAGAAACAATCACATCAAAACAACAACAACGCTCGTCCGAAAGTCGACAATTCTCTCGCATTTGATCAGTTTCGATCAAAAATCACCTTCAGCTCAGTCCGTTTCGGCCATATATTTCTTGTTTTAAATCTTAACAAATAATACAAGAATTTTTAATTAAACTCACAAAGTACCTGTTAATTTTTATGAGGAACTTCAATTACTTTAGATACACCTATGGGTACATAAAGGCATATTACAGAAATAGGTAAACAAATATAGAACACATTAGGATACCCGTAAGTTCCTAGTGATGACAAGAACAATATCCGATCCTCCCCGAGGTGAGCGAGACAGGCCCCTTGGTGGTGGCGCCAACCCAACACTCCCTACACACTCACAATATAGAATTTTTTTTTATCAAGTTCTCCTGTGTTCAGGGTACACTTAATTTTTTTTTCCAATCTGACACTAATGCATATTAATAGGTGATGACAATGACGCCTCACTATTTTAGCTTCATTTCACAGACAACAAAAAACTGATTAAAAACTAAACTTTCAACTAAATATTTGTTGACAATACTGTACTACGCATTATAGTGAACTAGATCATTATGCTGACTGCGTACAGAGCGCATAAGTCAAGTGTGTGTGTGTGTGTGTGTGTGTGTGTTAGGGTTATAGCGCCATGTTCTATCTACTGTGTACTGTTCAGTACCAAGTTACTTTATTAATTTGATTCAAAGAAATAATTATATTGATACAGATTTTGAGACATTGTCCTTAAAGGAAAGTAAACCTTTGCGTTTAAACCCATATATATATATATATATATATATATATATATATATATATATATATATATATATATATATATATATATATATATATATATATATATCTATCTCAGTTTCCCGTGTTCCACCTTCCCCACACACTGGTGAACTCTGGCCGGTCCTCTCACACCAATCCAAAATGATCAAAATACATAATCCACATAAGTTGATGCCGATTACTGAAACGAAGCCGAACACCATCACCACTAGAGTCACGGTCGAGGAATCGGACAACTGGGACATGACGCCACAGCCTCCCAAGTTGTAAGCAAGTCAAGATCCAAGCGGCTGATCCACTGCTGTTTAACACCCCCCTCCCCCCTGATCATGATGACGCTTCTGCTGGCATTGAGTGCGTTGACCTAACACCATCTCCAGGATCCACACTCCCGGGTGGGCTGTTATTTGAGAGTGAGCAGGTAGCTCACAGGACATACGGTTCCAAGACGATTTAAATGTTACCTTTGTGAATTATTATGAGCCGTGTTAACCCTGACGTTCTTTTGTTGTCACCACAGAGCTCACCTCCCTCTCTTCCTGCACCCCTCCCACTACTTGTTATCTTGCAGAGGTTATCAAACGTTGTAAGTGTGTTGCTGCTGACCTGTTTACCACGTTTTACAGTGCCGCTGCTGAGCTATCATACACGTTAGCACTAACAATGTTGATAGTGGGAACATGATTGATAACTCCTTTCTTTACTGAGGATGAGATCAATGATGGAGGTGGAGTAAGAGGGGGGTCGAGAAAGAAGGACGAGGTAGAGTACCGGTAATTAGGAGGAGGTAGATTAGGGGGACGGAACTCACTTGTATATAGAAGTATGGAGGAGAAGGTCGTTGGTGGTAGTGTCGGACATACGGATGCCCTGTAGAGACACATGAAGAGAGACACGCTCGGGCTTGCGGGCCACCTGCTTAGCGGCGTGAATGATGCGCTTGATCGCTTCCGCTGTCGATGCTTCCCCCTTCGGATCATCCACCAGCGTCGAACCCAGGTACTTGCAGTAGAATGTCACCCCCTCCACCACTGGCTCACGGATCGTCGCCCACTCCTCAGACAACTCTGTAAAGATGTGGTTTGATGTTACAGATGAGGAAAACTACAAGTAATGTTACTTGTGAGCTACGAGTGTTACTTAGTGTCATCTGAGTTTTATGTTACGAGTCTTCCTTGCCACATGTTCAGTTCAAAAAATAATAAAATTTACCCAAGACCAAATTTCAGTGTTGACAGACCACAAATTTCACTTCAACATTTTATAGTAGTGAGTCTCTAAATAGTTTCTCCGCCATCTTCATTGTCTCGAAGCGTTAACTGGGCAACACCCGAGTCCTTTTCATCGTTTAGTGGAAAATATTTCTCTTAACTTTGAGAACATATCTGTTATTTTAAGCCTTAGATAAACTGATACACACACACAAACCCGCTAACAAGCACACACAGGAAGGTCACTTAAATATTCTTAAAGCCTTTAAGAATATTTGAGGGGTCCACGGTGAGAGGGACGGAAGGAGGGAGAGGTGAGCGAGGGAGAGGAGGGAGTATTATGTAAGAAGTCCTATATTTTCCCTTACAAGCTATATTTATCTCCCGAGGAACCAGACGGCGACCCAAAAAGTATATTTACGATTTTGTGTTAACAATTTGACGAAGGGAGAAGGATTTTGACAACCCTACCGCAGTGTTCATTTTGATATTCCTCGGACCCGTCAAGATACTTTTTGGTGTGTGTACAACTAACCGACCACAGGAAGTAACAAGGCATAATGGCCGAACTACCACAACCCGTCAATTACCCTCCTGTGACCAGCTGGTGACGACCATCACGCAGCTGGTTCTGACCCTAGCAACTCCTGGGCAGTCAGTTCCCTAGCAACTCCCAGCTGGTCCTTTAAACAGCTGACCTTGAGTGGCAGGTTCTGCATCAAGGTGGACTGGCAACCTGAGATGAATATTTTTTTTTCTTCGCGTTATGGCAGTACTAACATACACACAAGTACGTCATGGGGACCAGCCTGGTAACTGTCTGGCAACAAGTCATCATTACTTGGCCGCCTCTAAACACACATAGAAGAGTTAATGTACAGTTGTGAACAATATTCAACACCTAATATTACATTTCTAATATTCGTGGGAATATATACCTTTGCACACTATGTACATCTCTACACACAATAAGTACACCTTTACAGACAATGTACATTATCAACACAGTATGTAAACATCTTTTAACAAGATTTAACACCACAGTACAAATCAGCTATGTTCTAATATTAGCTCTGTACTCGTGTACTTATTGGGAGGACTCACCTGATGCATAATACTTCTTGGTCATTGTACTGGCCAAGAATGTGTAGGACTTGTGCCAAATATTAAGCATAGTCTCTTACTGGCCATCCTCTCCATCACCAGCTAGCTGCCAACCTCCTCTCCATCACCAGCTAGCTGCCAACCTCCTCTCCATCACCAGCTAGCTGTCAACCTCCTCTCCATCACCAGCTAGCTGCCAACCTCCTCTCCATCACCAGCTAGCTGCCAACCTCCTCTCCATCACCAGCTAGCTGCCAACCTCCTCTCCATCACCAGCTAGCTGCCAACCTCCTCTCCATCACCAGCTAGCTGCCAACCTCCTCTCCCATCACCAGCTAGCTGCCAACCTCCTTCCATCACCAGCTGCAACCTCCTCTCCATCACCAGCTAGCTGCCAACCTCCATCACCAGCTAGCTGCCAACCACCACTACCTACACCCCATACACTACCACCCACACTCTACCCCATACACCACCACCCACCTCTACCCCATACACCACCACCCACTCCCCGATCCACCACCACCCCCCACACCACCACCCACTCCCACCCCATCCACCACCACCCACCCCACACCACCACACCTCTACCCCATCCACCACCACCCACTCCTCACCCCATACACCACCACCCACTCCACTACCCCATACACCACCACCCACCCCCACCTCTACCCCATCCACCACCACCCACTCCTCTACCCCATACACCACTACCCACCTCTACCCCATCCACCACCACCCACCCCCACACCACCACCCACTCCTCCACCCCTGCACACCACCACCCACTCCTCCACCCCGTACACCACCACCCACTCCTCCACCCCGTACACCACCACCCACTCCTCCACCCCGTACACCACCACCCACTCCACCCCGTAACACCACCACCCACTCCGCCACACCACCACCCACTCCTCCAGCCCGTACACCACCACCCACAGACCCACTACAGGTTCACAGGGTACAAAAGGGTCACTAAGAAGGTCCATATTCGACATCTTGTTGGCGAGACTCGAGACGTTGCACAGGATGTAAGGGGTGCCCAATAAACTAGCCCCCTCGGGGACAATCTAAAAAAACCTAAATCTCGAGAAGTTACACAACTCGTCCTCTCACACACACACGTCAGGTACTTGAAGGACCACCTTGGAGGTTGACCTTGAAGTAGTACGGATTCTTGGATCCCGTGTGCGCGGACGTGTTAAAATGTTTGAGGTCTGCTACACACACACAGACCCACACCTCCACAGACACGTAATACAAGCTGACTGAGAGTATAAGTGTGTTAGTTCAAATTCCAGTGTACCCGACAGCTAGCTTGTAGGTAGTGTGGTCACCATCTGGCCTGACAGCTGGCTCGTAGGTATAGTGTGGTCACCATCTGGCCTGACAGCTGGCTCGTAGGTATAGTGTGGTCACCATCTGGCCTGACAGCTGGCTCGAAGGTATAATGTGGTCACCATCTGGCCTGAGAGCTAGCTTGTAGGTAATGTGGTTACCATCTGGCTTGACAGCTGGCTCGTAGGTATAGTGTGGTCACAATCTGGCCTGACAGCTGGCTCGTAGGTATAGTGTGGTCACCATCTGGCCTGACAGCTGGCTCGTAGGTATAGTGTGGTCACCATCTGGCCTGACAGCTGGCTCGTAGGTATAGTGTGGTCACCATCTGGCCTGACAGCTGGCTCGTAGGTATAGTGTGGTCACTCGGCCTGACAGCTGGCTCGTAGGTATAATGTGGTCACCATCTGGCCTGACAGCTGGCTCGTAGGTATAGTGTGGTCACCATCTGGCCTGACAGCTGGCTCGTAGGTATAGTGTGGTCACCATCTGGCCTGACAGCTGGCTCGTAGGTATAGTGTGGTCACCATCTGGCCTGACAGCTGGCTCGAAGGTATAATGTGGTCACCATCTGGCCTGACAGCTGGCTCGTAGGTATAGTGTGGTCACCATCTGGCCTGACAGCTGGCTCGTAGGTATAGTGTTGTCACCATCTGGCCTGACAGCTGGCTCCTCGTTTCACTCAGGGAGCCAGAGGAAGTCCTCTTACGTTACACATCACTAGGAAAATATTTACCTACGAGATGGTGATCTGGTCCTTGGATGATGTCCTGTTTGTGCTTGGGGGTTGAGGGGGTGTGTATACCGGTATCCAGTAAGCTATGAAGGGTATAGATATACATCACAGTATAAATATTTACAAACATCGATAATGCATGATATTCGTAAATGTTCATACACCTTCACCACCACTAACACCAACACAAGTATGGTCCTGTACCAGCATATTGTAATTCATGCTGCCTCACTGAATAAACTGACACGCAAGTTTAAAATAGACTTGGCTGGTCCGCTGGGTTTTTGTTGCCATGGAAATAAAATTATACAAATTGGTGATTTGTATCGCAATGGCTGACCTGACCTGACCTGACCTAACTTAACATGACCAACCCTAACCTAACCTTTACATAATGTAATCTAAACCTTTAACCGAACTTAACCCAAGATGACCTAACCTAACCTAAGACTTGCTGAGGATCTATATTGGGAACACCACTAACAAACTGACCTTAGAATTCAAGTTGGGTGAGGTGTGGCAGGAAGGTGAGTGTGGAGTAAGCTTCAACAGTGACACGAAGCCAGCAGACGGGTGCATCAAGGCCAGACCTGCACACCTCACTACCACCACGTGCCCGCTCCCACGACCCAGTTAACATACATACACACACACTCAGCAGGCAGGCATTCATGCACACACCCGCAAACACGCAAGCAAGCCCACACACAATCGCACACATTCTGGTGCAGTAAGACAACTAACCATGATTACCGCGCACGCGAGCGAGAGAGAGAATTGAATTTATCTTTTCTAAGTTTGTCTTGTCAACCTACACCTACTCTTCTCTTCTCTTCTTTTTCATACTTTCTCTCGCCTATCGTTTGGACTTCTCAGTTCAAACAATACAAACACAACCATTCATTCATACACACGCAGATGAATACACAAATATCATTCAAATCTACTACTGTACTTTATTTACTTGAAATATACAGTACTTGGCAACTCACCAGCAAGATGGTAATGGGATACAGGCGGTGCTCCCACATGGCAAGAGACAAACAGACCACATACAACATCCATATAAGAATAACAACCCATACAAAAGCAGCAGCACTTGCTACTTGGCTACTCGCGAATATGACAACACAGCGACCAACTTGTTATATTCAAGTACGTAGTTGGCAACTCACACTGACGTCACATTGACTTTTTTGTAAACATTGCTTTAGGTCAAGAGTTCGTTGTTCAATATAGACCTTGTTATTTTCCACTATAGTTATGTGCCCTTTATAATGTACTAACTTAACGAAAAGATTGAGAATATTACTCTCAGGGAGTCATTCTTATTTTGGGGTCACGACGATGGGACACCCCCAGCTTATTTTACCTGTTAATACACCCTAACGCTACCTGGGGGGTTAGGTTGGGTAAGATTAGGTTAAAATATGTTAGTAAGGTCTAGTTAAATATATTAGTCATAAGGTAATATTAGCTAAGTTAGGTTAATATTGAGGCGATCTTAATCCTGCGACATTGGTCCCTGAACACCTAAACAGCTGGTGTGGGGAGGTCTTGTGAGCATCTGGTCTAACAACGATATGTGGTGTTCTTGGTACTTGTTAACTGTGTGAATGTTGGCAAGCATTCCCCAACAAGCACTCGTAAAGTTGGTAGACCCATACGTGTTTCCAGACCCATTGCTGACAGTGCCACACATGCTGACAGTGCCACACATGCTGACAGTGCCACACGGCTGAGATCCTACATAACCACAAGTACAGTACAATTCTCGGCTTTAATCATGGCGGTGCCCGTGTGAGCAGCAACACGGACACTCGCGCCCGTATGACGACAGATGGTGGCGCCATCCTCGTATAAACGTCACTAATCGACCAACTACACTGCCTGGAACTTCCGCAGCCAAGATGCCTGATGCTACTCTCTTCTGTGGCGTCTGACCCAAACACGCACGTACTCTACGGTGTAATTAGAGAGAAAGGGAGATGCGGAAGTGGTGTTTTTTTTTCCACTGTTGGAGGTCAGAGATGGTCAGTCACGGTCACAGGTGTTAATGAGAATGGTGAAGAGGAGGTACACCGGTAACAATGGTGACGAGGAGGTACACATAACAATGGTGACGATGAAGGAGGATGAAGGGAAAGTGAGGAAGACGGGATGGGGAAGAAATAAGGAAGACACTGCTTCTCCCAATTCCCCCCCTCCCCGGAAGGTAGACCACTGCCAACACACACACACACGGGCCCTGGTCCACCACGTTTAAGTCTTCACCACCACACAAGGTTAGACCACCATACGACCCCAAGAGTAACGCGTCCAGATAATTTATACTCCTCGTCCACTAAATTTAACAGCCTTGCGTTATATTTACGGTTCCTGATTGTTTTTCGATCCTGGGTAGCTAATACTTCCGGGTCATTATAAAGCTTTTCGATTCTGGGTAACACGTCCGAGTCCTTAGTTTTTCGATCCCGAGTTAAATATCAGTCATTTAGTTTTACGGTTCATACAAGTTTTTAGATCTTGGAGTAATATTAATTTCGGGTCATATATAATGCTTCGATCCTGTGTTACATTTCCGCGTTACGTAGAATCTCGGTCAGTTTTATTTGTCCCATAACTGGTCTAGGGGAAAAACTGCCAGTTATTGTTTTGAGTTGTGATTATAACAGTCTAGGATGTTATTTACTGTACACGATCATGTTATAACTAAAGCAACTGTTAGGTATTAGTTGGTCACTTAATGCTTTCCCAAGACACGCGGACGCACGCACGCACCCACCCACCCACGTCCACCAATGCTTGTAACTACCCACACACGCACTTTAACATAATCAACAAGGCCATTCTAATTTATTTATCATTCAGAGGGGCTAAAACATACAGACTAATAGGAGAGAGTCAATTTTTGACCAAACAGCTGAACAGAAACTTACAAATGCAGAATCGAAACGAAACACAAACACCAAGCACCCAAACAAACAAGCAATTAAGGCCATTTGATTAGTGACGATTGTTTTACTACGTACAGTAGACTAGCGCTAGACTCCCACACCCAGTTGATCATCTTCATAAAATATTCCAGCCGGGGTAAAGTTCAGGTCCGGCCAGCGTGTCACACGTCACCTGGCGAGAGTAGCTGTGGCTTGTGATACAGAGGGCCCAGGGCTAAGTTAAATCTGGTGGTGGTGATGGAGGTTAGGTTAGGGTGGGTTGGGTGACATTGGGTTGGGATAGGTTAGGTTGGGTGAAGGTGACCTCGATTAGGTTAGATTAAGGTAGACGGGGTTAAGTGAGTTAGCTGTGGTCAAGCTTGTGTGCGTGTAAGAGGACTCCACAGCTTTTTTTTTTGTCGTCAAAACACCCACCTGCCCCCCCATCTCTTGTATTGGCAAGGCGAATTACAGATCATACCTTCACAATTAATGGTTGCCTCTCGTGTGACGAGGATGGCTGGCCCAAGGCGTGAATTTGTTTAAGGAGTAAAAGCTGTCGCCAACACAACAACCACACCCTGAGTTAACGAGATGCATGACCCAGTGTCGAGGAATAGTCCGAGAAGACCGGACAACTCGCCAACTGCATTGGCTAACCATTACCCCGGAATACGATCCGCAAATCGATTAACATCCAGGCAGACAGATGCAAATGGCGCAAAGAAACTTGCCCATAGTTTCACCCTGCCCGGGGATCGAACTCAGGTCCGTTCGCTTGCGAGGCGAGGATGCCACACAATTATAGACAGACACACACACAAAGCACATCCGAGAAGAGTGGTTAGGTTAATATGGTTAAGTAAACTGGGAAGTCTAATCTCCATGTGATACGAAAAGAGGTCAAGCTAATCATGGTAAACTAAACATTGAGGGGGGGGGGGCTAATCTTCAGATGACCCAAGAAGCAGTACGTGACTCGGATAACACTACACTACACCACAACAATAAACTATACATGCTACACAACTTGTTATCTATCACCCCCGTGTCGGATAACACTGACAGTACTACAGTATCAGTATATTGAAGCCAACAACACCGTCACAACTCGCCCAATCTCTTATGTTTACAGTTCAGGGATCAGCTAATCTGTCGTCTCAATCACTAAGAATATTGGATTACATTAAGACTCGTGTGCCTAAACTAACAATCTTAACCTAACCTACACTAATCAAGTAAAACTAACCCATGTTCGTCTGCTCTACACCGTAACATAAGAACATAAGAATGGAGGAAACTGCAGCGGGCCTATTGACCCATACTGGGCAGTCCCGTTTACACCCAACCCCTATTGCTCATATATCCATCCAACCTATGTTTGAAGCTATTCAGCGTATTCGAGTTAATGATGATGTTTGGCACCTTGTTCCATCCATCCACTAATCTAAGCTAAATTAACTTGACCTAAACCAGACAACTTATTATAACCCTGTTTAACCCAACCCTAATCGAACCTACATTTAACCTCTCATCTGTGTGTCTGGTGTGTGTGTGTGTGTGTGTGTTACCGCCCACGGGAAACGGCGTGGAGTGTTAATAAATTGTTAGATATAATTTAGTTACGAGAGTGGTGAAGATATTAGGAGGGGAGTGAAGCGAGCTGGGAGGGCGTTTACAGTTGAGCGATCCTGGTGTTCTGCTGAATACACAATTCTGCGGATGGCGACGACCGTCTGGACTTGCATGTACTCAGACCACCTCTTACAGACATACCGTGAACATCTAAACCTCTGTTGGCCTTAGACCCGTAACACGTTAGTGTGATTGTGATGTACCAAATAATTAACATATATGAGAATTACTTATCTTATAATTACACATTCTTTAATATAAGTCAAGACAACATTATAGGTGTTATAATTTGATGAATAGCTAAATGTGGTTCTGTTCTGTGTCTTGCTATGATTACTGTGTCTACAATAATAATGTTAAAACTTTATAGCATGTGTTAAGGAATTGATTCATTGACATGTAATTTGTATTGACAAGTTATGACCGAATGATATTGTTCGCGGTCCGGCTTATTTCACCTGATCATTAAACACCCTAACGCTGCCTGGAGTTTAAGTTTGGTTTAAGCTAGGTTTAAATTAAATTAGGATTCTAAATCTGGTGAAATAAAATGGGATGACTGACTGACTGACTGACTGACACACACATTTGTAATCAAGAGTATGACGTGGGGGAGGTGGGTAAGGTACACAGGCGGAGAACTGGGTAGAGGTGAGAGAAATGGTGGGGGGAGGAGGGAAGGAGAAACTGTTCACGTGATCAGCTGCTGACTTACCTCACACACGGCCCTGAGTCTCCCTCGTCTACTACTAGTCACGTTCATTCACTGTTGTTAACCTCCACCAAACTTGTAAACAAACACACAATACACCAACCCACGTACACTACACAGGCGCACACACTAGGTTAAGTGGAGTTCGCGTTGGATGCAATACATATGACCAGCCACTGAAGCTTAACCCACAGCTTAATTAACCTGAAGAATAAACAACTTAAGACTACCTGTGAGGGGGTTAAGGCGAGGTGAGGTTAATTTAGGCTAGCGTTAGGGTGGTTAATCTCGAGACAAAATAACTTGAGGGTGGCTAATCTTCAGGCAATCCCATTAGCGGCCCTAACCACCACCTAGGGTTCTAAGATCAAGCGCTTAACATTTCAACTTTTTAAAACAGTCACTCACGTCTTCAGTCTCACAAAACAAACAAACAAAAGAACAAGTGAAGTGTTCAAGAGTATTGACAAAGAACAAGGTGTTTAGGCGTCACATGAAGATTAGTCCCCCTCCTTCGGCTTAGTCCACCCTTCATAAAAAGAAAATAAAAGGTTAGGTTGAGTTAGGTTAGGTTACTGGTATTAGGTGTTAGGTTAGGGAGACGGAGGGGGGGGAGGGCTCAAATGTTTCGAAAAAGAGAAAGGAAAAGAGGGTAGGTGACGGGGAGGGGGGGGTACAGAAGCTGGGAGGCGTGAGAGTGTGGGGGGAGTGTGGGTGTGAGGAGTGTGTGTTTGTGTGTAAGGGAGGTGGGGAGGAGTGTGTGTGTGTGGGTGTGTGTGGGGTGGTGAGGAGGAGGAGTGAGTATGTGTGTGTGTGTGGTGGTATGTGTGTGTGTGTGTGTGTGGTGAGGAGTGTGTGTGTGTGTGTGAGTGTGTGGTGTGTGTGTGTGTGTGTGAGTGAGTGAGTGAGTGGGAGGAGTGAGTGAGTGAGGAGTGTGTGTGTGTGGTGAGTGAGTGAGTGAGTGTGTGTGTGTGTGTGTAAGGGTGTGTGTGTGTGTGTGTGTGAGGTGTGTGTGTGTGTGTGTGTGTGAGGCGCGTGTGTGTGTGTGTGTGGCGTGTGTGTGTGTGTGTGTGTGTGTGGGAGGCGCGTGTGTGTGTGTGTGTGTGTGTGTGTGTGTGTGTGTGTGTAAGGAGCGCGTGTGTGTGTGTGTGTGTGTGTGTATATGTGTGTGTGTAAGGGCGTGTGTGTGTGTGTGTGTGTGTAAGGTGTGTGTGTGTGTGTGTGTGTGTGTGTGTGTGTGTGTGTGTGTGTGGGTGTGTGTGTGTGTGTGTGTGTGTGTGTGTATGTGTGTGTGTGTGTGTGGGAGGTGTGTGTGTGTGTGGGAGGAGTGTGTGTGTGTGTAAGGGAGGCGTGTGTGTGTAAGGGAGGTGTGTGTGGGTGTGGAGGTGTGGGTGTGTGTGGGAGGAGGTGTGGGTGTGTAGGAGGATGTGTGGGGTGTAAGGGAGGAGTGTGGGTGTGTAAGGGAGGAGTGTGTGTGTGTGTGTAAGGGAGGAGAGTGTGTGTGTGTAAGGGAGGAGAGTGTGTGTTTGTGTGTGTGTGTGAGGAGAGCGTGGAAGGGATAGTACAGATGGTTTGAGTGAAAGAGAAGGAAGGCAGGTAGGTAGGTAGGTAGGTAGGTAGGTAGGTGGGTGGATGAGAGAGAGCGTTACGTCACGATAAACATACCAATAATAATCTTATCGTATCTGCCGTCCCGATAACACAAGTAGGTTCTTAATAACCGGATGATGGCCGATTAACCACAACCCAATAACTCATTATTATTCCCTGTCCGACTAACCAAATCCCGATAACGAATTTCTGTATTCCTATCCGATTACCACGTGCCGATAACCAATTACTATTCCCTGTCCGATTAACCACGTGCCGATAACCAATTACTATTTCCTGCCCAATTAACCACGTGCCGATAACCATTATCGTACTTCATATCCGATTAACCAGGAACCGATACCTATCACTTCCGGGTCCCATTTGTTTGGTTTTTTTTAATTTTAAACGAATTTAAATCCTGAAATAGAATTTAATTTAAAATCTTGATCTAACGAGAATTTGTCGACGGAATTGTTTGCCTTAAAATGTGGATAATTTTGAAGGAATCACCGGAAGAATCACCACCCCAACTTATTTCACCTAAGATTAACCACCCTAACACACTTTGAGTGGGATGGGGTTAAGTTAGGGTGGGTTAGGTTAGCGTTGTTGGGTTTAATATTTTGGTGAAATAAGCTGGGGGTGGGGATTCTTCAGGTGGTCCCATCAAGATATTATGAAGAGTATTAATCTTCAAGTTAAGACAGCATTTAAATAAAAACACTGGACAATCATTAAGCATTAAAACATTGTGCAGGACGCCAGCTTTGTTAACCGTTTTCTACACCTTTACCAAAGTTCTTCCAAACAATAACGGAGAAAATAAAGTCTACTTAAAAATAATCACCATACGAGTATTTTTGTTACCTGGACAAAAATTCTAAGATTTAAATGGAAAAGGGCTTTAATTTTCTGTATTTACGGAAAACAATTGTAAAACTGATTTATTATTAAAAGTGAATCTTTACCTACGGTCTTAATAAACAGTTTTTCGAGTTAAATACTCACTCTTGTGTTTGCTAGTTCCGTTGAAGAGAGCTCGGAGCAGTGAAGACATGGTTACTTCCACCTCCGCTGGTTACTGGCCAGATACACTCCTGTGGTCAATATGGCGGCAAGCTATACGCACACGACCAACACCTTATAATAAAATAACTCGGGTAATATAATAATTCTTGCTACATCCACAAGTGTTGCCGCGTCACACAACAACGCAGATTACCAGTACACACGGTGAGGGTTGACTGAGCTCTGAGTCTGCCTCACTCACTTGACGGCCGGCCAAACGTTGCCACAGTTACCTATTAGTCTTTTACCAACCGTACACAAAAATCGCTTTAAAACCCCAAAACAACAGTCATATATATATATATATATATATATATATATATATATATATATATATATATATATATATATATATATATATATATTTATTTATTTATTTATAATAAAAACTTGATATACGACATAATAACAATATAAAATGCTACCCACCACAATAGAATAACTCACAGATGTCTAAAACCCAACTTAAATATATCTTAATACTATTATATGGCAACATCATCCCCAACTGGTCGATGCCGATAGGACGCCAGTAAGCATGCGCGCTGATCTTTAAACCAATCAAAACACAGTTTTAAACCTTCAGGTAACACCTTTAAAATGCTGGCCTATTCCTAAACATGTGTGAGGTGAAAGGAACCACCAACTGACACATGAGTAGTTAAGGTTGTTGTGTTCGCGAACAGCGCTAAATATCTCGTATAATATTTGAGGATTTACATAAGAAATTAAACGAATTATTTTTTATATAAATTAACAGAACTTAAATGTAAAAAAAAAAATGATTTTTTTATATTATTTGTATTTCTTGTGACGAACATAAAATAGTGCCATTAATAAAGTGTCTTGTGTGTTTGTACTGTACAGTATATTGTTACCAGAAGGCGATAAGAAATACATTATATTACCGTTTTCAATTGCTGGACCATACATACCCCTTTCAGCAGGCGGCCACAACCCTTTCAGTAGGTGGCCACAACCCTTTAAGCAACTGGCCACATCGCTTTCAGCAGCTGGCCACACCCATCCCTTTCAGGAGCTGGCCACATCCACCCCTCCCAGTAGCTGGCCACACTAGGCTGACCAGACGTCGTGCTTTAGGCAGGACAGCCCTGCTTTTGAGCACTCTGTCCTCTGTCCTGCGTCACTTCAAGCAGGACCTTAATTTGTCCTTCTCTTTTGGGCCTGTCTAAAAAGAATTATATAAATTACCTTACGTATACTAAAACAGTGGGAACTGAAGGCCACATTGGTAAATAGGCTACTTCCTTTAGTTTGTGAAGTAAGTTAATTTGGTTAGCATACAGTATGTTGTTCCAGCAGGAGTAAAAATTAATATTCATTTCTTTCAGTTCCTTATTTATACTGTACTGTATGAATGCATGTATCATGTATGTAACATATATACAATGCGTTTTAAAAACAATTAATTGTAGAAAAACCACAAAATAGCCTTCTTTACATTATAGTGATATTTGACAAATCATCATTTCTAAGTATATTTTGTATATTTTATACAACTTGTTATATTTCAACTCATCATTAAACATGTTTAATTTAGGTTAAAAATAAGTGTCGTAAAATTTTAAAAAATGTCCTTTTTTGGAAATTTGGAAATGGCCACCCTAGGCCACACCCGTTTCAGAAGTTGGCCATACCCCTTTCAGTAACTGGCCACGCTCCTTGTAGCAGCTGGCCACATTCCTTGGAAACAAATTATCAGCTTCAGGAATAGTCAAAGGAATGGCTGTTAAGATTCAGTATCACGAAGTGTAAGAGGATGCACCTCTAAGGTAAATTTATTTACAAAATCATTAGACACGGGAGTTGTGCCAGACTTGTGGAAACAGGCAAATGTAGTACCCATATTCAAAAAGGGAGACAGCATCAGCGTCAAATTACCGGCCGATCAGTTTGACGTCAGTAATGGGGAAATTTCTTGAATCAATTATAGCAAATAGCATCCGATCGTATCTAGAGAAAAGCAAATTAATCTACGACTCTCAACATGGGTTTACAAAGGGAAAATCTTGTCTAACAAATCTGCTGACGTTTTTTAGGAAAGTCTTCGAAGTAGTAGATAATGACGAAATTTACGATGTTATTTACTAAGACTTTAGCAAAGCATTTGACAGAGTACCTCATCAGTGGCTTCTGAGAAATATTAAGGCTCATGGCATCGAGGGGAAAGTTTTAAATTGGATAAAATCATGGCTCACCGATAGAACGCAGAGGGTCAGCGTAGATTTGATTGATACGTTTATTGAGATACAAAAAACATTAATACATCTCAAAGGGATGAAGTGACATAAGTCATCCCCACCCCAGTCTCAGCGTAGGTGGTGTTAAATCTGAGTGGGGCCGTGTAACCAGTGGGGTTCCCCAGGGGTCAGTACTAGGCCCACTCTTGTTCATAATCTACATACACGATCTAGATACTGGGATCAGCAGTGACATAAGCAAGTTTGCGGATGACACCAAAATAGGTTGCAGATCAATTCAGGGCAGGATGCAAATGCATTACAGGAGGACCTAAATAAACTGCAGGGGTGGTCTGAAAAATGGCAAATGAAATTCAACACCAGCAAGTGCAGCGTACTTAATATTGGAAGAACAAATACTTATAATGTATACAGCCTTAACAACATCAACCTAGAGAAGTCGACTTGTGAAAGAGACCTAGGGGTACTTGTAAGCCCGGATCTACGGCCTAGAAAACAGTGCGTTAATGTTCGAAATAAGGCAAACAGAGTATTGGGTTATATATCTAGAAGTGTAAGTAACAAGAGTGCAGAGGTCTTATTGCAACTATATCTTGCGCTAGTCAGGCCGCACCTCGATTATGCGATTCAGTTCTGGTGCCCCTATTATAGAATGGATATAAATTCACTAGAGTCGGTGCAGCGATGAATGACAAAAATGATTCCGGGACTTAGAAACCTTCCATATCAGGATAGGTTAAAGAAATTTAACTTGCATTCCGTAGAAAGACGAAGAGTGCAGGGAGATATGATAGAAGTATTTAAGTGGGTGAAAGGAATCAATAAAGGGGATATAGATAAAGTTCTTATAATATCCGAGCAGGATAGGACTCGGAGCAACGGATTTAAGTTGGATAAGTTTAGGTTTAGGAGGGAGATAGGAAGAAACTGGTCCACAAATAGGGTGGTGGACGAGTGGAACAAGCTTAGCAACTTTGTAGTAAGTGCTGGAACTCTGGAAAGTTTCAAAAGGAGGCTAGATAGATTCATGGATGATAGAGAGTGGTAGTAACTCTCGACAGGAGCTGCCATGCACAGGCCAACCGGCCTATTGCAGACTCTTTATTTTCTTATGTTAATGTCACGGATTGTCACGCACCACCAACACGAGGGGACAACTACAAGCTCTTCAAGTTATCATACTGAACGATCGTACGGAAACACTTCTTCACAGAGGGAGGTAGGCCTATGGAACAGTCTATCAGCCCAAGTCTAGTCTATATACATGCTGAACTGTAAACCTACATTGTCTATATTTATATTACGTCATTTACAGAAAATATTAAAGTCCACCATTAAATTTACGAAAGAAAACTGAACAAATTTTAAATATTAAAAAATGTATTAACGCATATGGCAAACTCTGACATTACCGTCTATTCTATTAGGGGTTTATGGGGGAGGGAAGGCGTAAGGCAAGGGAAGGAGTAGGGAAAGAAAGGAAGGGAGGAAGGATAGAAGTGAGGGTTGTTAAGGAGGGAGAGAAGGGAGGAAGGGAGGGAAGTAAGTGAGTTTAAGGAAAGCGAGAAGGGGATAGGATAAAGAGGGAGAGAAGTGAGGGAGGATAAGGAAGGAGGGAATGGAAAGAAGCAAGGAGGGAAGGGAAAGAAGAAGAGAAGTGAGGGAGGGAAGGGAGACTGGAGTGGAAGAGGGAGTAATGATTGGTTATCACTTTTGACACAGCTGAGGGTCTGAATGTTGGATTGTTATGTTGATCTAGTGTTGCAAGGTCTGAATGTTGGATTGTTATGTTGATCTAGTGTTGCAAGGTCTGAATGTTGGATTGTTATGTTGATCTAGTGTTGCAAGGTCTGAATGTTGGATTGTTATGTTGCTCTAGTGTTGCAGGGTCTGGGTATTGGATTGTTGTTTTGATCTAGTGTTGCAAGGTCTGGGTGTTGGACTGTTGTGTTGATCTAGTGTTGCAGGGTCTGGGTGTTGGATTGTTGTGTTGATCTAGTGTTGCAAGGTCTGGGTGTTGGATTGTTATGTTGATCTAGTGTTGCAGGGTCTGGGTGTTGGATTGTTATGTTGATCTAGTGTTGCAGGGTCTGGGTGTTGGACTGTTGTGTTGATCTAGTGTTGCAGGGTCTGGGTGTTGGATTGTTGTGTTGATCTACTGTAGTGTTGCAATGTCTGGGTGTTGGATTGTTGTGTTGATCTAGTGTTGCAGGGTCTGGGTGTTGGATTGTTGTGTTGATCTACTGTAGTGTTGCAGGGTCTGGGTGTTGGACTGTTGTGTTGATCTAGTGTTGCAGGGTCTGGGTGTTGGATTGTTGTGTTGATCTACTGTAGTGTTGCAATGTCTGGGTGTTGGATTGTTGTGTTGATCTAGTGTTGCAGGGTCTGGGTGTTGGATTGTTGTGTTGATCTACTGTAGTGTTGCAGGGTCTGGGTGTTGGACTGTTGTGTTGATCTAGTGTTGCAGGGTCTGTGTGTTGGATTGTTGTGTTGATCTACTGTAGTGTTGCAAGGTCTGGGTGTTGGATTGTTGTGTTGATCTAGTGTTGCAGGGTCTGGGTGTTGGATTGTTATGTTGATCTAGTGTTGCAAGGTCTGGGTGTTGGATTGCTATGTTGATCTAGTGTTGCAGGGTCTGGGTGTTGGATTGTTGTGTTGATCTACTGTAGTGTTGCAGGGTCGACTATTTATGTACTAAGTTAATCCAAAGTCAACTTGTATTTTACTTAATAAATATCTATGTATCAAAGCTCTAAGATCTCAAGCTGCAGTAAGATAATTAAGTTTATGTTTACATTTGTTCATTAATATTGTTAAAACATTGACATTGATTGTTGTTTCATAAATTACATGCCGGAAGCTATACACTCCTACATACAAATGTTTGTGGATAATACCAAGTTATCCAGGGAATTAAGAACCAAACAGACTATGAAGAGCCACAGAAAAATCTCTGTGAGCTTCAAAAGTGGTCGAAGAAATGGCTGCTGAGATACAATGTCACGAAGTGTAAGAAGATGCATCTATAGGCCGTACCAACGGGACAAGGTAACAGCATTACCGTAGACTAAAAGTTAAAAGGACTTGCGTGTGTATGTTGACGACGAACTGAAGTTCTCGGGCCATTGTGAGAAGGTGAATCAAGCAATCAAGCTAACGAGACGATCAGTGGCGAAGAGTATGAAAAATAAGGGTTTGCTGATTCAGCCGTAATCTTGATTCACCGATTTTGTTGAAAGCGTCAGTATGAGAACTCCTGAACCTGCAGACGAACACTCAGTCGTCAGAATTTAGAAATTTGACTAATTATTTGCCGTAACAACCCTGGAAAAATTTAAAATCATTTTGCAGCGCTAATTATTCGTCATTTATGATTTTTCCCAGGAAAATTTATGGTGTTTTTGATATCGTGGATGTAACACAATTTAACTCGAGCTGAGAGCCTCAAATGGTTCAACCATCTTTCTCAAATAATGTGATACAGTGTAGTATTCTCATTAATGGTCGTGGCACCAGTGGTCGTGGCACAAGTGGTCGTGGCACCAGTGGTCGTGGCACAAGTGGTCGTGGCACTAGTGGTCGTGGCACCAGTGGTCGTGGCACTAGTGGTTATGGCACTAGTGGTTATGGCACTAGTGGTTATGGCACTAGTGGTCGTGGCACTAGTGGTCGTGGCACTAGTGGTTATGGCACTAGTGGTCGTGGCACTAGTGGTTATGGCACTAGTGGTCGTGGCACAAGTGGTCGTGGCACTAGTGGTCGTGGCACAAGTGGTCGTGGGACCTGCAGTATTCAGGCGATGGTTCGATAGTGCAGTGTTGAGCGTTATTAGCAGTACTGTGTCGTGTTGTGTTGCGCTTCAACTCACATAGACGAAAATTAATATTTCTCTCAAATATCAAAAAAATTAAACCTTGAACCCCATGAACTTCCATTAAGATATCCAGTTAAAAATATAGTAAATGTATAGATATGTACATACCAAGATATGTGAACACGCCTGACACCAGGACTCTTGTTACCATTCATTGTACCATTTATTCACATGTCTGTATTACTACATATTATTATAGCATGTCTGATGTCCATGCTTATGTCTAATGCCTATGTTCATTTACTATGTCCCGATGTACTATGTCTGTACCGCGCTAGCCGAGTAATTAGAAGACCTCATTTATTGTCCTAGGAATGTCTAGCAACTCCCCTTGCCTGGCTAGCTAATTTCCCTCAGATCGGCCTCGGCCTACCTACGGTCCGGGGTCCCTAGTAATCGCTCCTGTATCGGTTGGCTATCACGCCCAGCCTTGTACCACTTATTGAATATACCTACTGCTCGTGCCCTGGAGTTTCAAGAACCTTGTCTAGGATTACATCCACCACACCACATGGCGCAGTTTGAGTAGCTCCAACACGACAGTTTACAAGCCTCAAGAGCCGGCCCCGTCTGTTTCCGGCCTCGTCTGTTTCCCGCCCAGAAGATATACTCCACAGTGCCCCTGGATTTAAAGTGCTTTGTGACCTTGTGAAGTGCCCTAAGTGAAGTGCAGTGCCTTTCATGTCTCTTTGCGGCCCTACAGGTAGCAGACACGCCTTCAGCCCAGTTTCCAAGACAGCACTTCCGGCATACACCCCCCATCCACGGAGGCTCGCAAGCCACTGCCCGCGTCCCCTCCCACTGAACCAGCATCTCGCCCGGGCGCGCGGAGGAATACACCGCCGCTAGCCGCCTCCTCTCACTTCACAAATATTACAGTCAGTACTCTTTTACTTGCCAGCCAGTTCCTGCACTTAAGCAAATCCATTGGCGAAAATATAGCACTTCACCTTATTCTCCTTGTCCTTCCCATCGCAACAATACCAAGCACGAGATGTCTGACCACGACGATTTGCTGGGAAATTTATATGAGGATTATGAGGAAGACGACGCCTCACAGACCCTCCCACCCCCCCTCACGCCTCACACGCCGGGCGCGCCAAATTCAAAGGATGGGAGCCAGGATATACGTCAGTTAATCCACTTCCTACAAGTTTCTCAAGAGAAGGAAGCCCAAAGACGTCAATTAGAGGAGGAAAAACGACGTCAAGAGGAATTGTCAAGACAGTCAGAGGAATCAGCTTACCGCCTTCAACTTCAACAACAACACCAAGCTGATAACCGCAAATTCCTGGACCTATTGGAATTGCTGGCAACGAGGACGACTTCACCAGCTGCCACAACCAACTCGCCAGCTTCAGCCTCTTCATCTATCCTTCAGACAACGCCTCCTCACACGTCACCTATCTCCCCTAGGTATGCCTCAGTGTCTTCTCAACCACCCGTTCCAGTCTCAACTCTCGTCGACCTCTCCGTGCCTCCTCCACCGCCTGCCGTCTCGAGTACACCCCTGCACAGCAAGTCTTCAGTTCCCAGTCCCCCACCTCTTCAATCTGATGCAACATATCAAGTATACCGTCAATGGCGACGTCGTTTCGAAGACTTTGCTGTTATGTCTGACCTCTACCGAATGCCCCCTCATAAACAACTCATCCAATTAAGATCGTGCATTTCCCTCGATGTTCAACGCCTCCTAGAGCACACGCTAGCCATCCCCCCTGACTCCCCCAGGTCAGTGACAGAGGTTTTAAACGCCTTGCAGAGTCATTTCCGTGGCCTCCGCAATGAAGCTTTGCGTCGTAGGGAACTGCTATCCTGCAAACAAGCTTCTGGGGAATCATTCTCAGACTTCTATGCACGACTTAAGGACCTAGCAACCGAGGTGGACCTATGTACAGGCGATCCTGTAACCTGTGCTGAGATCCAGCTCAAGATGATCTTGCTGATGGGTGTACGTGACGAGGACCTGCTCCAGAAACTCCTCACCCTCGACGCCGCCTCTTCCCTCACCGACTTCGTCACCTGTTGCAGGTCGTATGAGGCCACAAGAGAGGCTGCCTCAGCTATACACTCATCGCCATCTCAAGTCCACGCCGTCTCCACCTACAAGAGGAATCAACGCCAGATGCAGACGGCGTCCTCTCCACAGCCCCCGTCACAGTCACCAGTTTCTTCTCCCGAATCCTGCAGAAACTGTCAGCGCCAGCATGGTCCAGGAAAGTGCCCTGCGGCTGATAGTACATGTCGAAACTGTGGGTTTCAAGGCCATTGGCCCCGCACACCTCGATGTCCTGCCAACAAGGTCTCATGCAACGCTTGCAACAAGCAAGGACACTTCGCCAAGTGTTGCAGGTCCACCAAGAAGCCTCCATCTCCAGGTCAAAACGTCTCTTCACAGCCCGACAGAACGTCCACACCACCGTCTCCCAAGAATAACAAAGGATGCCGACGCGTGGATGATACCTCGAGTGACAGGTCCCCCAAGCCCGTCAATGTTCGTCTGTCCTACGGTACCAACTCTTCCAACCTCCTGATGATACCTGACACGGGCGCGGACATCACGGTGATTGGACCAACACACCTGGACGCCCTCAACATCCCCAGGAGTAGCCTGTCACCCACAGCCATGAACGACGTGCTCACAGCGGACGGGTCCCCGATGTCTCCACCTTTGGGTTGCTTCAAGGCAACACTACAGCTCGGTCCCAAGTCTTGCCTTGCCACAGTCCACGTCCATGAGGGCATCCAAACCCCTCTCTTGTCATGTGGCCATTGTCAGGACTTGGCCATCGTCTCATCCGAGTTCCCAAAGCCCATCCTCGCTGTGACACACCTCAACAGGTGTGCAGAGATACCTGTTTCAGCCATGACCACACCTGCTGCCGCCCGGGAGTTCTTTTTTCGTCAGTTCAGCGACGTCCTTGTCTCCAAGCCCGACCTCCAGAAGACGCCGCTCAAGAAGATGACAGGCCCCCCGATGAGAATCCACCTCAAGCCTGGCGCGACGCCTTTCGCCATCCACACACCCAGGCCTATCCCCTTTGCCATACGGGACAAGGTGAAGGCAGAGCTCGATTCTCTGGTGCAGCAGGGGATCATCAGACACGCTGGCGAGGAGCCCTCCGAGTGGTGCCACCCTATGGTCTTGGCACCCAAGCCTGTAGGTGTTCGCATCACAGTGGACCTCACCCATCTCAACTCGCAGGTCTCCCGTCCCGCCCATCCATCGCCTACGCCCATCCAAGCAGTCCGCAGCGTCACCCCGTCTGCAAAGTTCTTTACCACGGCGGATGCACTACATGGGTACTGGCAAGTCGACCTGGCGGAAGAAGATCGCCACCTCACTACATTCATCACGCCCTACGGCCGCTTCCAACACTGCCGCGGACCCATGGGCTTCGCAGCAACGGGGGATGCGTACTGCCTCCGTGGGGATATGGCTCTGCAGGGTGTCACCAACTGCGTGAAGGTCGTAGATGACATCCTGCTCTTCGACGATGATCTCCCGGCCCACTTGAACCGAGTTCATCTGATGCTCACAAGATGTCGTGCCCATGGTATCACCCTGAACAAAGATAAATTTGTGGTCGCCGCCCCCCAAGTTAACTACTGCGGCTACAACATCTCGCCAGAGGGGATCTCAGCTGATGAGGAGAAGGTCAAGGCCATCAGGGACTTCCCTACTCCAGCGAACCTGACCGACCTTCGCTCATTTATGGGCCTGGTAAATCAGCTGGCCGACTTCTCCCCTAAAATCGCCACATCAGCCCAACCTCTACGCCCCCTCATGAGCCCCAAGCGCTCCTTCCTCTGGACTCCTGACCACGACCTAGCGTTCAGGAATGTTAAGAAGGCGTTGCTGTCACCACCAGTCTTGGCACCCTTCGACCCGTCCTTACCAGTGGTCCTCCAGACCGACGCCTCCCGTCTATACGGCCTCGGATATGCCCTCCTTCAAGACCACGGCCAGGGTAGACTGTGCTTAGTTCAGTGTGGCTCCAGGTTTTTGACGGACACGGAGACCAGATACGCCACCATTGAACTAGAGATGCTGGCAGTCGCCTGGGCTATGGCCAAGTGCCGCCTTTACCTGTTCGGCCTTGGGCATTTCACCCTCATGACGGACCATCGCCCGCTCATACCCATTCTTAATCACTACACGTTGGACGCCATCGAAAATCCTCGCCTCCAACGTCTCAAAGAGAAGACCGCCCCTTACGTCTTTACAGCTGTGTGGCGCGCCGGGAAGCTTCTGTGCATACCAGACGCCCTCTCCCGAGCCCCTGTTAGTCGCCCCACACCTGAAGATGAAGTCGACTGTACCACGGCCGCTGCTCACGTTCGGTCTTTAGTGACACACACAGCCACTTCTCTTGCTGACAAGACGACGACGACGCCCTCCATCGAAGACGATAGGACTCTCCAGGAGCTTCGCATCGCCGCCGCTCAAGACCCGGCATACGTCCAACTCCTCGACTACGTCTCCGCTGGATTCCCCACCAACCGCTACGACATTCACGCCTCCGCCCTCCCCTTCTGGAAGCTAAGGGATAGCCTCTATGCGGACGGAGAGCTGGTGTTGTACGGCCCCAGGATCGTCGTTCCCGCTGCCCTCCGCCGGCGCACCTTATCCCGCCTCCATGACAGCCACCGCGGCGTTGAAGCCACCAGGCGCAGAGCCCGTCAGACCGTCTTCTGGCCTGGTATTGACGCCGATATTAAGAGCACGGTTGAGGCCTGTGAGCCTTGCCAGCAACTCCAACCCAGCCAGCAACAAGAGCCGTACCTGTGCAATGACCTCCCAAAGCGGCCCTTTGAGTCCGTGTCCGCCGACTTCTTTAATGTGGCCGGAAAGTCTTTCCTGGTGGTCGCCGACAGGCTCTCTGGATGGCCCGTGGTAGTTCCCTGTGGTCGGGACACCACCTCTTCCAGGGTCATCCGGATGTTTTGTTGCTTCTTCCGGGAAGTCGGAGTGCCTCTCCGCCTCCGAACCGACGGTGGGCCCCCGTTCAATAGCCACGAGTTCAAGAGCTTCGCCGAACGCTGGGGCGTCCACCACATCGTCACCTCCCCTCATTACCCGCAGGCGAATGGCCACGCCGAGGCAGCGGTAAAGTCCGTAAAATACCTCATCCTCAAGACAGCACCGACGGGGAACCTGGACTGCGAGGAGTTCGACAGGGGCCTACTGGAACTCCGTAACACCCCTACCCCTGCCGGACGCTCTCCTGCCCAGGTGTTGTATGGCCGCCCCCTTCGTACTTGTGTGCCTGCCCACCCCCAGTCCTTCTTAGATGAATGGCAGATCAAGGCGGACGAGTGTGACCGCCGTGAGGCTGCCCGGATGGCCCAAGTGACAAGCCACTATGACGCCCAAGCCCGCCCCCTTCCCAGGTTGGCCGTCGGCCAGCAAGTACGAATCCAGGACCCGACGTCACACCGCTGGGACAAGGTTGGGGTCGTCATGGGCCGTGGCGAGCCTCGTTCGTACCAAGTCCGCCTCCCCAGTGGTCGTGTGTGGTGGCGAAACAGACGCCACCTCCGCCCAGTGCCACCCTCTAGTGACGAACCTTCCTCCCCGTCCCCTGTGTCCCCTTGCCCAGACCAGGAACGAAGGTCGTCAGTTGATCCTCCCATTGTCCCTCGCCGCTCCCCCCGACTCATGGAAAAAGAGTCCGTAGCCGCTCGAGATTGCACTACGAGCGTAAAGGGGGAGGGAGGTGTATAGATATGTACATACCAAGATATGTGAACACGCCTGACACCAGGACTCTTGTTACCATTCATTGTACCATTTATTCACATGTCTGTATTACTACATATTATTATAGCATGTCTGATGTCCATGCTTATGTCTAATGCCTATGTTCATTTACTATGTCCCGATGTACTATGTCTGTACCGCGCTAGTCGAGTAATTAGAAGACCTCATTTATTGTCCTAGGAATGTCTAGCAACTCCCCTTGCCTGGCTAGCTAATTTCCCTCAGATCGGCCTCGGCCTACCTACGGTCCGGGGTCCCTAGTAATCGCTCCTGTATCGGTTGGCTATCACGCCCAGCCTTGTACCACTTATTGAATATACCTACTGCTCGTGCCCTGGAGTTTCAAGAACCTTGTCTAGGATTACATCCACCACACCACAGTAAATATGTGACATTTTTACTCTACCAGTTATATTTTGGGTTCAGGTTTCACTTAATGTTGGCTTAGATATAAAAAAACATCCCCCAAATTATTCATCCGACACCTCAGGCCGCGATGTAAACACACAACAGGGCGGACGAGAGCTCAGTCACCTCGACACCACGGAAGGAGGTGGATGCGCTCCTCCTCCCGGGTTTTTTAATCTGTGTTTTGTTAAGATATTATCCAACAAACGACATCATTATTATTTACACATAACAGGAAGACTAAATCGACTCAATGGTTATGAAATGTAAGTTAAGTCACCACAACTTTATTCTTTTTAACACAAATTGAAAAAAAATTACTCTGATTTTTATATATTTTTTTAATTATCGACAATATTTTCTCAGGACTTATATCACACAAAGAATACAGTATATTTCTGTTTATAATATATTTTACAGTATATAATGTATCTGTGTGTGTCTGTCTGTGTGGTATCTCAAGTTAGTTGTCAGAAATGTTGTGTTATGGTGTTGTGTTGTAGTGTGGTGTTGTGGTGTGGTGTTATGGTGCTGTGTTAAGCCATGGTGCTGTTGCAGTGTGGTGTTGTTATAGTGCTGTGTAGTATTGTGCATTTGTGCTGCTGTGAGCTGTGTAGTGCTATGTGGTGCAGTGTAGAGCTGTGCAGTGCTGTGGTGCTGTGTAGTGTGATGGAGGTGTAGTGCTTTTGATGGGTCCAGTATTATACAACACCGTGCTGTAAAATACTGGACCCATCAAAGCTTGTCCAGCGGAGTAAAATATTTATAATTTTCTATTTGTCTATTTTATTTCTTATTGTACCGTCTTCAGTTTTCTGTGTGTGTGTGTGTGTGTGTGTGTGTGTGTGTGTGTGTGTGTGTGTGTGTGTGAGACAACATCTTTCTGGCATTTACTTATATCCAAAAAATAACGCAGAAAACGGTAGAGGGCGCCCCAAAAATCTTAAAGAAAAGTAAGTAATCAATCGACTTTCTAGAAACAATTAAGATGAGGTAGGTGAGTGACTGACGAGTTTCCCCTTCACTTATGTGTATAATGAGAGGAGGGAGTTCCTTCTGTGTGTATGTGAGGGACATGAAGGGTGTAATTGAGGGGCAGGAAGGGTGTATGTGAGGGGCAGGAAGGGTGTATGTGAGGGCAGGAAGGGTGTATGTGAGGGCAGGAAGGGTGTATGTGTGAGGGCAGAAGGGTGTATGTGAGGGGCATGGAGGGTGTATGTGAGGGGCAGGAAGGGTGTATGTGAGGGGCAGGAAGGGTGTGTGTGAGGGGCATGGAGGGTGTATGAGGGACATGAAGGGTGTAATTGAGGGGCAGGAAGGGTGTATGTGAGGGCAGGAAGGGTGAATGTGAGGGCAGGAAGGGTGTATGTGAGGGGCAGGAAGGGTGTATGTGGGAGGGCAGGAAGGGTGCAGTGTGAGGGGCATGGAGGGTGTATGTGAGGGGCAGGAAGGGTGTATGTGAGGGGCAGGAAGGGTGGCAGGGAGGGGCATGGAGGGTGTATGTGAGGGGCAGGAAGGGTGTATGTGAGGGGCAGGAAGGGTGTATGTGAGGGCAGAAAGGAGGGGCAAAATGTGAGGGGCATGTGTGTGAGGGGCAGGAAGGGTGTATGTGAGGGCAGGAAGGGTGGCGTGGAGGGGCAGGAAGGGTGTATGTGAGGGCAGGAAGGGTGTATGTGGAGGGGCATGGAGGGTGTATGTGAGGGGCAGGAAGGGTGTATGTGAGGGGCAGGAGGGCGGTGTATGTGGGGGCATGGAGGGTGGTGTGAGGGGCAGGAAGGGTGTATGGAGGGGCATGGAGGGTGTATGTGTGAAGGCAAGGGCAGGAAGGGTAGGGTGTATGTGAGGGCAGGAAAGGGGCATGGAGGGTGTGTGAGGGCAGGAAGGGTTTATGTGAGGGGCAAGAGACGTGAGAGAGAGAGAGAGAGAGAGAAGTAAGAGGGACGAAGGGTGAGAATTTCTAGAGAAACCTAGAATGGAAACGCTTTGGGAGGAGGAGAGGGGGGGGCGTTCCTGACAAAAACAAGCAGAGAGAGAGAGAGAGAGAGAGAGAGAGAGAGAGAGAGAGAGAGAGAGAGAGAGAGAGAACACCACCAGGTCTTACACAAACAAACACAGGAGCCGCTAATTACAACAAAACGTGGAGGTGTGAACAGCTTCTACCTCACCTACACCTTGTACCTCACCTACAACCTCGTGGTTCACCAATACCTTGTGGTTCACCTACACCTTGTACCCCACCTACACTTTGTTCCTCACCTACACCTTGTGGTTCACCTACACTTTGTGGTTCACCTACACCTTGTACCTCACCTACACCTTGTTCCTCACCCTGGACCTCCCATAAACCAGATAATACCACCTGGTCACTACACGGATAGTAAATGAAACATTGACCTAATTAATAAATTCGTCCTCAACTACCCTTACTAATTAGTTAATATTTTATCCACTAGTTACCATTGACTTCGATTTTTTTTCGATTTAAGGTAATTAATTGCGTCTTGTTTGGGTGCTTGTTGTCGTTGTGAAGGCAATATGGGTAATTACTCTACACTCTTGTTCCTGATTAGCTGAACGCGTACTGTGAGGTGATTATGAGAGCAGGTGTACACAAATATAATGTATGATCTCTCTCAGAAATACACACACACACAGACACTTCCCTTCCATCCCTTTCACTCCCCATTCTTTTCTCTCCTGTAACCCTCCCCTCTTCTCTCCCCTCCCCTCTCCCCCTTCCCCTCCCAACAATAAATAATGCACACCTTCCCTCACTCCCTCAATCATCTGTTATTACCTGCGTTGTCTTGTTCGTTATTAACCTAAACCTAACCTAACCTAACGTTGTGAGCTGCCCCTTCACAACTAAATTCAGTTATACACCAAGACAGTTACATACACCCAGGCGTGCACAGTCATACACTAATACAGCCCCCCACACACACCAACACAGCCGCATACACAGACATACACTAATACAGCCCCCCACACACACACACACACACACACAGACATACACTAATACAGCCCCCCACACACACCAACACAGCACATACACAGACATACACAATACAGCCCCCCACACCACACACACACAACACAGCATACACATACACAGACATACACTAATACAGCCCCCCACACACACCAACACAGCCACATACACAGACATACACTAATACAGCCCCCCACACACACCAACACAGCCACATACACAGACATACACTAATACAGCCCCCCACACACACACCAACACAGCCACATACACAGACATACAAAAATACACTAATACAGACATACACACTGACCCTCTCACAATAACACAATAACACGTAAATACAAAAATATACAAAAAATACAGACCTGCTGTTTATTTCGAGTTGATCTGGCCATTAGGGAGTGGACCACGGAATTACAACTGCTGATGATTTATTTCTTCTGTAAATTAATCTGGCTGTACTATTTTAATCTGCTGTATGCTGTAACCTGGCTGTACTCACGCTGTAATCGCTGTACCATGTACTCACGCTGTAACTCACGCTGTAACCGCTGTCACGCTGTAAGCCTGGCTGTACTCACGCTGTAACCTGGCTGTACTCACGCTGTAACCCGGCTGTACTCACTGCTGTAATCTGGCTGTACCCATAGCCTGTACGCTGTACCTGTACTCACTGTACTGTAACCTGGCTGTACTCACGCTGTAACCTGGCTGTACTCACGCTGTAATCTGGCTGTACCCATGTTGTAGCCTGGCTGTACCCTCACTGTAACCTGGCTGTACTCACGCTGTAACCTGGCTGTACTCACGCTGTAATCTGGCTGTACCCATGTTGTAGCCTGGCTGTACCCTCACTGTAACCTGGCTGTAGGCTCGCTGTAACCTGACTGTAATCTTGCTGTACCTGATAATAAATAAAATAATACATATGAATAAACACTGAGTATATATAATAAGTCAATAAAGACAAAAAAGAATAAAAATAAATAAAATGAATAAACATGAAGAGAAAATGAATGAGGGGATAGATAGACAGATATATAGACAGATAGATAGATAGACAGATATATAGACAGATAGATAGATAGACAGATATATAGACAGATAGATAGATAGACAGATAGATAGATATAGACTAATGCTGAACCACATGACTAACACACAGACACAATGACTTGCAGACAAACACAATAGAATTTACTGACTGACAGACAGACGGACGGACATATTGACAATAATAAATGGCCCCCAATATTTATAGACCCCAATTCTAATAGGCCCATGTCCTAATAGGTAATAGGCCTCAGTCCCAGTAGCCCCCAGTTTTAGTAGGCCCAGGTACGAGTGGGCCGCAGACCTACGAGGCCCCAATCCCACTTAACCTAACCTAACCTAAGCCACTAGGACAGGGGCCCAGTTGACCAGGTAAGGTAGGAAGGGTGAAGTAGCCTGGTAGGTGGCGACGACTGTACACATCGATCACTGTGTTGAACAAACGTCACCAGCTGACTTTATAGCTCACGTTCACCAAAACACGGCCAATATAGTTCACGTTCACCAAGACACGGCCAGTTTACCTCACGTTCACCAAGACACGGCCAATATAGTTCACGTTTATCCAAGACACGGCCAGTTTAGTTCACGTTCACCAAGACACGCCAGTTTAGCTCACGTTCAACAAGACATGAAAGTTACCAGTATAAACAAAGAGACATGGACACTGTGTTCTCTGGTACAATGTTTACCTTGATTCACCAATCTCTTTAATACAAGTTTTGGAGGTCACTGTGTTCCTTTGGTATCTCGTTTTCTTTAGCGTGAGTACAGCAGGTCGCACACACACACACACACACACACACACACACACACACACACACACACACACACACACACACACACACACACACACACACATCCACACACACACACACACACAAACATACACACCATGACGCCCAAACAACGCATTTTACGAGCCTGGTAACGGCCTCAACAGATGGTGGGTCGAGAGTAAGCAAAACCGGCCTCAGCCTTAAACGATCGTGTGAAGGCTATAGGTAGAAGGATAAGGCGTGGCGAAGTTTACCTCTAGGATCATTATAAGATACTGGCGAGTAGGGTTAAAACCGAGATAAGGAAAGCCAAGTGGAATAATGAGGTAAGGATAGCAAGGAAGGCGAAGACAAACCCCTAAGGGTTCTACCAAATGTATCAAACTAAAACACGAGAAAAGATTGGACCAATACGGTCAGATACCGGCGAGCTCACTGATAACGACGGAGAAATGAGCAATAATTTGAATAAATATTTTTCAACAGTTTTCACCACCGAAAATTTAAACATGATTCCCGAGGCACCGACTCTATTCAGAGATAGTGAAGAACAACAAATTAAGCGAGATAGAGTGACTAGTAACGATGTTAGTAAGCAAATAGACAAACTAAAGCCTAATAAGTCACCTGCTCCCGATGAGATATTTGCCAGAGTATTAAAGGAATGTAAGGAAGAGCTTAGTATGCCCTTAGCAAAGTTGTTTAACATGTCCTTAAAAACAGGTGTAGTACCAGAATCCTGGAGGATAGCGAATGTAATACCGATTTTCAAGAAGGGGGATAGATCACTATCCTCTAACTACCGCTCAATCAGTCTAACATCAATAGTAGGCAAATTACTGGAAGCAATCATTTCAAACTCTATTCGAAATCACCTGGAGAAGCACAGATTGATCAATGATTCCCAGCATGGCTTCACAAGCGGACGTTCTTGTCTAACTAATCTATTAACATTCTTTTCATCAGTTTTCGAATCGGTGGACGAGGGGCACAATTATGATGTGGTATATCTCGACTTTAGCAAAGCCTTCGACAGAGTCCCCCACGAAAGACTAATTAGAAAGATAGAAGCTCATGGCATCAAAGGTAACATCCTTAAATGGATCAGGGCGTGGTTACAGGACAGGAAACAGTGAGTGAGCATTAAGGGCACTAAGTCCCATTGGAGCAACGTCACAAGTGGAGTTCCCCAAGGCTCAATACTTGGGCCATTATTATTTATTATATACATAAACGACATAGATATCGGCATAGACAGCAACATTAGTAAATTTGCTGATGACACTAAAATAGGACGTGTTATTAAATCTGACGAGGACTCAGCAAAACTACAGGAAGATCTAAACAAATTTTTCGAATAGTCTGAAAAATGGCAGATGAAATTCAATGTGGACAAATGTAAAGTACTCAGCATAGGAGATGTAAACAGGGAAACCAGATACCAGATGAACAATGATGCCATAGAGAAATCCGACTGCGAGAGAGATTTAGGAGTAATGATAAGTAGGAACCTTAAGCCAAGTAAACAATGTGTTTTTGCTCGTAACAAGGCTAATAAAGTACTTAGATTCATACAAAGGAGTGTTAGTTACAAGACTAGCGAGGTCATCCTAAAACTGTATCTTGGGCTTGTGAGACCACACCTGGATTACGCAGTTCAGTTCTGGTCACCGTATTACAGAATGGATATAGAATTCTTGGAAAGAATTCAGAGGAGAATGACAAGACTAATCCCGGGCATTAGGAACCTTGAGTATAGAGACAGGTTAAAGCATTTTAATTTGCACTCCCTCGAGAGACGTAGAGAGAGGGGCGACCTGATAGAGGTGTATAAGTGGAAGTCAGGGCTAAACAAAGGGGACATTACAAAGGTACTCAAACTATCCAACCAGGAGCGTACTCGTAACAATGGTTTTAAATTAGACAAATTTAGATTTAGGCGTGAAGTAGGTAAACACTGGTTTGGAAACAGAGTAGTGGATGAATGGAACAAGTTACCAAATATCATCATTAACTCGAATACGCTGAATAGCTTCAAACATAGGTTGGATGCTTATATGAGCAATAGGGGTTGGGTGTAAACGGGACTGCCCAGTATGGGCCAATAGGCCCGCTGCAGTTTCCTCCATTCTTATGTTCTTCTGTTCACTCATATGTGAACGTGTATGACTGCTTCCAAACGTTGACGAGAGAGAGAGAGAGAGTCTATTTGTACTTACGTCTTATCACAACACACGCGTTTTGCTACCCTCAGTAAACCGACAATTCCGAATCCGCTGAAAATCCGAGACGTAAATCCGGATTATCAAAACATTAGATGTAGGATGGTGGTTTATTAAGTTGTTAAACCATCATCTTGGAGGGTTAAACCATCACACTGAAGAGGTTAAATATCGTAATTAAACGGTTAAAACATCGTAGTGAAGGGGTTAAAACTTCTTTGTGTGTTAGTGGAATTGGACTTGTTTTTATTTGTGTGTTAATATTCGTGACTCATGGAAATATTGCACACGGGGGGAAGAGGAGCAGGATCACGTGATAGTGTACATAGTCACACGTACGTATTCATTCATGCATTCCTCCTTTACACATACATGTACAAACACATACACAGACGTTAATTCCCACTTAAACATATACGGTATCCTCTTTCAACACACACACACAGACACACACACACACACACACACACACACACACACACACACACACACACACTAAATAATTAATAAGAACATTATCTTATTTTACAGACGGTGGTGACCTGAGCCACGACGCCAGGTCAATCAAGGTCAACTGAAACACACTCCTTGACACAAACTCAAGGTCACGAGGTCACGCCTGCTAGTTGACCCTGACGAGTTGTGTCGAGGTCAAAGATGGAACGAGTGTGACCTGATAGTGTTGTGCTCTCACGAGGTCAAAGTTTAACCAGAATGACCATAACTCTTGACAGTGTCCAGTTGTGGGAAGAGGTCAAAGGTGAGGCTGAGTGACCACAAGGACCTGGCAGTGTTGTCTGGTGTCAGGTCAAAGAGGAAACAAGTGACCATGACTGTGTGAGTGTCCTAGCGTAAGGTGGAGATCAGAGGTCAAACACAAGTGACCCACCAAGTGCCTGGTAGTATTAAGCTGAGTCAAGGTCAAGGTCACAATGGTGTGGGTCAAGGTCACCTCTTAAGGTGGAGTGAAACGAAGGACTCAATATTTGTTAACTTACCCCGTCCCTCCCTCTCCCTCCCTCCCTCTCCCTCCTCATCGGTGACCCCCTCTCCCCTAGGTTAGGTCAGGTCAACCTAGGAAAATTGTGACAATGATTAAAAAACATATATTACTTTAACCTGATACAGAAATAAAAAATTAAGTTTAATATATTTTTGTGACTTGAAATCCCAAACAAAAACTATTCGTCGTACGAGAACACAACCAGTAAGGTCAGGAAGGGCGGTCAGTGAGGTGAACATAACAGCAAAACTATCGAATCGACATAGAATCAAAGAAAATATAACCTAACATGACCTAACCTCATCTGACCTAACCTGACCTATTTGATTTAAAAATCGCTTGAAAAGTGAAAAAACGAAGCAAATACAAATAAGATCACTTTGTTGACCTTAAATTACCTCGAAATTGGAAATAAAAAACAATATCAAAAACACTCCCTTGACTTTGAAATCACGTAGAAACAGTAAATACTGCTGTGAGAGAGTGAGGGGTTATGGACCCTATAGCAGCCATGGATGAGCCAGACAAGAAGAAAATCCGAGAGTTGAAGCTTAAGAAAGTGTACAGGTGGTATCCGTGGCTGGAGAAATACCGCTTCTTTGTCCTCGACTGGATCCTCCTGTGTATCTTCGTTATAGGTGAGTGTTGGCTGTCTTCATCATCATTGTGGTTGTTTTATTGTCATTATTTTGTCATCATCATCGTCAGATATCATCGTCGTCATTATTGTTGTTTTTTGGTTATTGTTATTTTCTTCAGTGTCATCGTCATCCAACTCTTCCTCGTCACTAGTCATCGTCGGTATTATTATCGCCATCGGCAGCCAATTCATACAAAAATGTAATCATTTAATTTAAGGTTTGATTTTTTATAGTGTTTAATGATCTTAACAGAGAGAGAGAGAGAGAGAGAGAAACAATTGTCTGTCTGTCTGATAAAAATTTTGCTGCCAAACCTTAACGCGATTTACCATGAGAGGATGAGATCACATAGCCGCTTGCCCCCACAGACGAACAATTTCCCTATTGATTTCACAACCACAGGAGGTAAGAGGTCAGAGGTCAGTAATCAAGGTTAGAGGTCAAGGTCAGTGGTCAAGGTCAGAGATCAAGGTTAATGTTACTGGAATTGAAAATAATAATTTTTGGGTGTTTTCTGAGGTGTAACTCGGGTGTTGAGGCGCTCCTGTGTACACCAACTACAGCAGGGTGGGCTCCGAGGGCTGTTAGGATGAACACTGCGACTCCTGTTGTCTCGGTAGGGCTGTCAAAATCCTTCGTCCGATGTGTCATAGTGTCTAGTTGAATTTTCTGTAGATACTTTTTGTAATGAATGTTCCTGTCTGTACCTGTGTGTACCTGTGTCACCCTGTGTGTACCTGTGTGACCCTGTGTATATCTGCGTGACCCTGTCTGTACCTTAGTGACCCTGTGTGTACCTTTGTGCACCTGCGTGACTCTGTGTGTACCTGCGTGACCCTCTATACCTGTGTGTAACCTGTGACCCGGGTTGTAGCGGGAGTCAGCTCGAAGGTCAACACCATCTTAGACACCACCAGACGTCATATTACATCAGTACAAGACCCGCAGGAAGAGCCAATACTCTATTAACTCAGGAACGTCAAGGTAAGGTCAAGGTCATGGCTGTATGGCTGACCAAGGTGACTGAGGGACGTACATGACACCCTATTTGTTTTGGGAGGTCAGGGGTCAAAATGATTGTGTCCTTAAAAGAGATGTTGGTTTACCCAGGAGGACCTAGGTTTATATCTATCTATCTATTATACTCACCAAATAAAGCCAACAGTGCAAGATATTAGAATAAAAATCGATAGAATTAAAGAGACAAGAGATGGTTTATAGGTTTGGCAATTTATGAATAATACAAATGGAATGTGTAATAGTAAAAAGGGGGAGGGGGTGAGGTAGAGAGGGGTGAAGGTAATGATGGAGGGTGGAGGTGAGGGTGAGGGTTGAGGTGGGGTGAAGGTGGGAGGTGAGAGGTAAGTGGAGGTGAGGTGAGGAGGAGGGTTTGTGGAGTTGGGGAAAGAGAGGTGACAGGAGAGTAGGGGGTGAGTAACACGGGAGAGTTGTCAATAGAGCTAAATTATTTGATAGCTGGTCTGTTGTGCCTTTACCACCACTCACCACCACCACCACCACCACCACCACCACCACTACCAGCATCACCACCACTAACACACCACCACCACCACTATACCACCACCACCACCACCTACCAGCATCACCACCACTAACCTACCACCACCACCACCAATACTAACATACCACCACCACCACTACTAATACTACCACCACCACCATCACCACCACTAACACTACCACCACCACCACCAATACTAACACTACCACCACCACCACCACTAACATTACCACCACCACTACCACCACCATCACCACCACTACCACACCACCACCACCACCACCAATACCAACACTACCACCACCACCACTACCACCACCACCACTATTACCCACCACCACCACATCACTACCACCATCACCACCACTACTACCACCACCACCACCAATACCCACTACCACCACCAACCACTACCAACACCACCACCACCACCACCTGCCACCACCACCATCACCACCACCATCCACCACCATCACCACCACCACCACCAATACCCACCACCACCACCACCACCCACCACCACCAACCACCACCACCACCACCACCAATACCCACCACCACCACCACACCACCATACACCACCATTACCACCAATTACCACCATACCACCACCACCATCACCACCACTAACACTACCACCACCACCACCAACACCACCACCACCACCACCACCACCAATACCACCACCACTACCACCACCACCAACACCTACCACCACTACCACCACCACCACCACCAACACACCACCACCACCACCACCACCCTACCACACTACCACCACCACCACCACCACCACTACCACCTACACCACCACCACCACACTACCACCACCACCACCACCAATCACCCAACCACTACCACACAACAGCACCTGTTACCACTACCACCATCACCAACTCACACCACCACCACCACCACACCACAACACACCACCACCATACCAACCACCACCACCACAATCCCACCACCATCACCACCACCACACCACCACCACCACCAATACTAACTAACCACCACCAATACTAACACTACCACCACCACCACCACCAGTACCACTACCACCATCACCACCACTAACACTACCACCACCACCACCACCAATACTAACACCACCACCACTAACACCACACCACCACCACCACCACCACCACACCACCACCACCCACCACCATCACCACCACCTAACCACTACCACCACCAACCACCACCACCTATACCACACCACACCACCAACTACCACCTACCACCACCACCAAACCTACCACCACCACCACCACCATACTAACAGCCCACCACCACCACCACTACCACCACCACCACCACCACCACACCACCACCACCACCACCACCACCACCCTACTCACTACCACCACCACCACCACTACCCTACTAACACTACCACCACCACCACTATTACCACCACCACCACCACCACCACCACCACCACCACTACAATCACCATCACTACCACTACCATTACTACCACTAGAGATTATGGTTTCAGCGGTAGTAGTAATAATAATAATAATAATAACAACAATAAGAATAACAACAAAAACAACACCAACAATAATAATAATAATAATAATAATAATAATAATAATAATAATAATAATAATAATAATAATAATAATAATAATAATAATAATAATAATAATAATAATAATAATAACAATAATAATAATAATAATAGTTTTACAGAAGTGTTATAAGAACTACAGAGGCTGAGGCTGGGAAAGAATGTATTACATAATTGATGACTGTGATGCCGAGCATCATTAGTTAGTGCCAGGAGAGAGAGAGAGAGAGAGAGAGAGAGAGAGAGAGAGAGAGATCAAATCACAAATAATACCTAAATATATATCTTTGCATCAAAGATTGTCTAATTATATATCAATTCACAAGACAGAGACAGGCAGACAGACATAAACACAGTATCCCACCACCCTGAGGATTGGCGGGGGAAAAGCCGTTGAATAAATGTTTCTATTCTCGACCTCGGGATTATTCAGGGAAAATTCCCCACACTACTGTACCTTCACCTGACGAAAGTAATCTTTGCTTTGGCTGTGTGTCTCTCTGTCTGCCTGTCTGCTTTTATGTATATGCGAGTGTTTATTTGTATAACTGAGACTACTATAACTAGATAGGTTCATTTAGCACTAGTTAAGAGACCAAATGACCGTACAGAACCATCGTGAACGGCTGCTCTCGTTTACTGACATACTTGAGGTGAACGAACGCCCATTCCTGGTTGAGACTGATCCTCGATGCACCAGTTGAGGGCTGGCATATGACATGACATAACCTGCACCTCTGTCATGGCATTAAACTGTCATAGCACCATCTCTGCCTTATGATGACGGGTCTTATGATGTTGACGACACGCATGACAGCTGTTGTGGCACTGGTGATTGAGAGAGAGTATATTATCCTGAGACTAATTCGGTATTAAAACCTTTTCTTTCCACTCAAAGTAAAGAAGAAGACGAAGAAGAAAATATTCACAATAATAATAATAACGAGATGGAGGAGGAGGAAGAGGAAGAGAAGGAGGAAGAGATAAAGGAGGAGGCGGAGGTACGGTATACACCACCACTAAGCACCATCATAATAATTCCAACACACAAGTCAAGTCTCTCCATAAACTCTCCGCCATATTAGACACCATTAACCCCAGAAGTACTGATATATAAACCAGGCTCAGGCGCCATAACTTGTCCTGGAGTTAGTCAAAAGTCTTCCTCCTTACAATTATGGCCTCGCATCTCGTTTTATTTGTTTAATTTCTATTTTCTTTCTCCAATTTTCCATTTTTTTCTAATTGCCACTTTTTTGTGAATTCCCAATTTCTTTGTGTATTTCCACTATCTTTGTCTAATTTCCACTTTCTTTGTCTAAATCCTAATTTCTTTGTGTATTCCCACTTTCTTTGTGTATTCCCACTTTCTTTGTCTAATTTCTACTTTCTTTGTCTATGTCCCACTTTCTTTGTCCGCTCTCCAGGTTAAGTGAATGGTTTTACCTGTGGGGAAAATATTGCCCCAAATAATCTTGCCCGCAACACTATATTACCAACCCTTGCTTGTGGTTGACTTACACTATCTCGATATTGGCGACCCCCTCCCTCTCTCTCTCTCTCTCTCTCTCTCTCTCTCTCTCTCTCTCTCTCTCTTGTCTATCGGTCTGTATCTTTATCTGTCAGGCTGTCTGTCTTTGTCTATTGATGTATGGTTTCTTTATCTCTATCTCTATGAATATTTCTATTTTTCACTGACAACCTTCACAATAAAACACAAACAAACACAACCATTTTTCACCGGTAAAGACACGTGACTGATTTCTTCAACTGAGAGATAAAGAGAGTTCAATTCTCTTCCCATTGTTCGGTGAAGACAGAAGACGATCGCATTACCATAGATATAAGGAGATTGAAGTCTTTTTCTTAAGGATTCTGATACCTTCTCAATGCGATCTAGTCAGTGTTTTTTCACCTATAATTCCAATCTCTTTAAATCCTTTTCCGATGTTCAATGGTTCGTAAATTGAGAGAGAGAGAGCGAGAGAGAGAGAGAGAGAGAGAGAGAGAGAGAGAGAGAGAGAGAGAGAGAGAGAGAGAGAGAGAGAGAGAATAGACTAGACCGAGTTGCCGAGTGCCTATCCTGTCCGCCGGGCCGGGTCTACAACCACCCACCAGAGTCACAATGTTACTCTTACCTCAGTGACCGTCGCCTCCTGCTGGTGTCTTCCTGATGGGTGTTGACTATAAGGTGGTGATAAAGCCTCGAGTGATGTGATAATTGTGAGGCTCAGTATGTGTTAATATCGTCTCTGTGTGTATCAAGTTATGTCCATTTTGTCATGTTCATTATATACACAGATGGGACATGTGTGTGTGTGTGTGTGTGTGTGTGTGTGTGTGTGTGTGTGTGTGTGTGTGTGTGTGTGTGGAGTTCAAAGCAGCATGGTCGTGTCTGGAATGAGTTACTATA
The DNA here is from genome assembly GCF_018991925.1 of Homarus americanus. Classification (NCBI taxonomy): domain Eukaryota; kingdom Metazoa; phylum Arthropoda; class Malacostraca; order Decapoda; family Nephropidae; genus Homarus; species Homarus americanus. The sequence continues at coordinate 565,296 of NW_024752976.1, read as the reverse complement.
TAAATTCACCATGGTAGTTGGTGCCTGTGTAGCAGTCAGTAGTGAGGTACCTTGGAACAGTGGTGATGTACCATTGTGAGGTGCTTTTGTGAGGTACCTTTGTGAGGTGTTTTTGTGAGTTACCTTGGGACAGTGGTGAGGCACCATTGTGAGGTGCTTCTGTGAGGTACCTTGGGCAGTGGTGAGGTACCATTATAAGGTACCATTGTGAGTTACCTTGGGGCAGTAGTGAGGTACCATTGTGAGGTACCTTGGGACAGTGGTGAGGTACCATTGTGAGGTGCTTTTGTAAGGTA
>NW_024752976.1:537500-560000 GCF_018991925.1 Homarus americanus | reverse complement strand
CCCAAGGGGATAAAGTTATCGTACTGAAGGGGTTTAAGCTGTTGTACTCAAGGGGTTAAAACTGACGTACTCTATGGGTTTAAACTATCGTACTCAAGGAGATAAAACTGGTTTGTTGTCGCCAAGCATCCCGTTAAGTTATTGTCTTGTTAGCTAACAGATCTACCCAATGACTTCTAGTCTTGTACCCAATCACTTCATCTAGTCACCGATAATGTTAATTTAAATCTCCCGAGGAAACCCTGTTGAGAGAGAGAGAGAGAGAGAGATTTATCACCATCACCTCCACCTCCCACCAGCACCATCACCACCAACCATCCTCGCTCATCTTAGCGGTCTCTGCTAACACTGCTCACTCACCTTCCAAGGAAAACGCCTTTACAGTTCCCCGGTCTTGAAGAATTCGCTAAAATTGCCGTAAGTCAATCAGGCGATCTCCGTTAAAAGCTTTTACCGGCTGTGATATTACTTTGGTAAATTTAAAACGCAAAAAACAAAACAATAATATGTTTGTAGTTTCTGTTCTGGTATTTGTGAATTAAGCGAAAAGTGGCTGTTTTTTAATTGAATTATTTTATGTTTGTAGCGAATATTGGTGTGTATTGTTATTTTGTTGTTATCATCACCCTACATTCTGACCGGTGTTGACCTCTCGTTAGCCTCATCACTTAGTTAAGGATAAACCAAGTTTAGGTCAAACTAGGTTAATGGCCGCCTAAATTGGTCATCCTCTGTTAAGCTGCAGTGTGGTTACCAGCTGTTGTGTGTGGAGAGAGAGAGAGAGAGAGAGAGAGAGCGAGAGAGAGAGAGAGAGAGAGAGAGAGAGAGAGAGAGAGAGAGAGAGAGAGAGCTTAGTGCTTTATTATGTATGTATGTATGTATGTATGTATGTATGTATGTATGTATGTATGTGTAATATCGCAACTCGAAAATTAAAAAATCAACCAATATATACAACAATAATCAAAATTCACGTCATTCTGTAAATTGCTGTTTAATAACATAAAAAAGTAATAATGCGACCAAAACACGTGTCTGTCTGTCTGTCTGTCTGTCTGTCTGTTTGTTTGCTTGTTTTAATGTAGGTAAAATTAACGAAATTCCAGACTCCGAAGATAATTGTTATTTCAACTAAACTCATTTTCATTCAGAGTTTTAATACACGGAATTGGCGGCGATACTGTATATATATATGTGTGTGTGTGTGTGTGTGTGTGTGTGTGTGTGTGTGTGTGTGTGTGTGTGTCCAGTCTCTATCTATCTATCAGTCTGTCTATCTATCTATCTATGTATAAAAATAAAAACAAATCTGGAAATGAATAAAATACATCAGCTATTTTCTTTCTGACAGATTTCCTCCACTAAGAAAAATCCTTTCCACTAAAATCCGATAAAATCTGTGTGTAATACGTAGGTGAGGAGACCAAGTGAAAATGGGAAATATACTTAAAATTAAATATTTCTTCTTCTTCTTCTTATTATTATTATTATTATTATTATTATTATTATTATTATTATTCGTAGGTTAAACATTTATTTTTATCTATTTTTGGTAAATAGACTGGATGGTGATATCTGGCAACTCATACGTGTTAGTTCTGAGGACGTGTAAACAGGCTGGAGTTTCCCGCCTGAGTATCTGCATATTTATTTACTACCTGAGATTAACTTTATTTTTTTTATTAGAATATTGTGGCTTTCGTCTGTCTGTCAATCTGTCTACCTTATTAGTGTATCTGTCTGTGTCTATCCATATGCCTTGTCTGCATGTCTATTTCTGTCTTGTCTCTTATGTCTTACTGTCTGTTTGTTTGTCTGCGTTTATCTTCTGTCTGTCTGTCTGTATGTCTGTATGTTTTATCTACGTGTCTATCTGTTTCTGTCTTCTTGTCTATCATGTATTTCTGTATGTTTATTTGTTTACCTTGATTGTCTGTCTGTCTTCTCTGTCTGTCTGTCTGTGTGTCTGTCTGTCTTCTCTGTCTGTATGAGTGTCTGGTCTTGTGGGTCACACGGAGGTCCATCAATCATCTGCTTGTGTTTAGTTTGGCGCGACTCTCTTGTTTGTACTGGGGGAGGGAGGAGGGGGGGCAGGAGGAGGAAGGAGGATTAAAGAACGATTGGAGATGGAAAGGAAGGAGAAGGAGGAGGAGATGGGTAAGGGAAGAAATGAGTTGGGAAGGGGGAAGGTTGGGGAGGATGGGGAAGGGGGAGGGAGGTAACAGGGGAAGGAGAAGGAGAGGGGGGAGTAGAAGTGGAAGGGGAGGAGGAAGAGGAATTACAAGGGGAGAGGTGAGTGGGGTGATTAAAGGGGGGAAGGAGATTAGAAGGGGGGATATAGGGAGGAGAAGGAAAGTGAGGGAAATTAGGAGGGTGGAAGAAAAGAGGTGGGAGGAGGAGGAGACGAAAGAGGAGAGGTGACGAGGGGTAAGTGATGGGGGAGAGAATAAATGATGGAGAGAGAGAGAGAGAGAGAGAGAGAGAGAGAGAGAGAGAGAGAGAGAGAGAGAGAGAGAGAGAGAGAGAGAGAGACCATTACATCAACACTAGTCTCCCCTGTACGCTGGTAAATACCCATTTTCTTTGATCTGTGTTTATACGTGACGTCACTATAATACTGCGCTCCCATTGGTCGGTCTTGTGGATCACGGGGTAGAGGGAGAAGGTGAGTTTATTTCCCCTGAATAAATTATAATTGTTCTTAGGTTAAATTTCATCTCATATGTTTACCTGTAATATAATAATGACATTTTGTAGAATGATCGAAGTGGAATTCAATAAATAGTAGGATGACGTAATAACTCCTACATATTGACCAATCAGAAACGACATTGATGCAATATATTGATGTAATAGAGTCGAGTGATAAGTCTATTACTCGATATTAAGACATCCAGTGACCTCCCGTACTCAAGATGAACCATGAACTTCATAAGCGACAAATAACTGTTTTATTCTCTTTGTTTATCTGTCAATCAATGTAATAATAATAATAATAATAATAATAATAATAATAATAATAATAATAATAATAATAATAATAATAATAACAACAACACAACTACTACTAAGTAACACACCTGGGGCCAAATTCCAACACACAGACAGGTGAGTTACGCCGCAACAAGCACCAATTATCTCAACTCTTACCTCCCTCACTCTCCTACCTGACCCTCACCCTCCTGCCTGACCCTAACAACATCCTAACATCTCTCGTAAGTCAAGATGTGAGAATTCTCCCAACTGTCTAACTTAAGATAAAACACAAAATGACACTAAAATTAACACTGAGACTCTACCTTAACTAGATACTTAGGAGAGACACTAAACGTAACACCTTATCTAACTGGTCTACTTAACTACGACACTCAGGTACCAGTTAATATGGCGTCGAGATTACACTGAGACTCTATAGTAAAAATTACGTGCGTGTGTGTGTGTGTATACTTAAGGCGAATTTAATTTACGGTTGTCTGAGACTTGAGTCGAGGAAAAATGTTAAGTGTTGGAGGATATGAGGTGCAGAGTCGTTAAGGAGTGTATGGTCGGGAGGGTCGTGTGTGATGGTCGTGTGTGGGGGTCGTGGGATGGTCGTGTGGGGATGGGAGGTCGTGTGTGGGGATGGTCGTGTGTGGGGTCGTGTGGGGATGGTGTGTGGGGGTCGTGTGTGGTGGTCGTGTGTGGGGTTGGTCGTGTGGGGGTCAGTGTGGGGGTCGTGTGTGTGGGGTCGTGTGTGGGGGGTCGTGTGTGGGGGTCGTGTGTGGGGGTCGTGTGTGGGGGTCGTGGTTGGGAGTAGTGTGTGGGGGGTCGTGTGTCTAGGAGGGGGTCTTGCGTATGTGTGTGGTTGAAGACGTTTAAAATATGTTTTTGGTCATAAAATCAGTGCTATGTAAATCACACACACACACACACATACACACACACACACACACACACACACACACACACACAGAGGACCAATAACAGCACCCACAGCCGTTTACTACGGGCACAAACCTCAGTGAGAGTAGCGGAACAGCGGCTGGGGCGACGGTGGGAAAAATTGCTTATATCTCATCGAGTCTAAATCTGTCTCTTACAATTTTCATGATTTTTTTTACGTGTGGTGACGATCTTTGTTGTTGTTTTTGTTTATTGTTTTTTGTTTTTATTAGCTGGAAAGGACGATTTTGTTGCTGTCTTTGTTTATTGTTTGTGTTTTTGTTGCTGTCTTTGTTATTGTTTGTGTTTTTGTTGCTGTCGTTGTTATTGTTTGTGTTTTTGTTGCTGTCTTTGTTTATTGTTTGTGTTTTTGTTGCTGTCGTTGTTTATTGTTTGTGTTTTTGTTGCTGTCGTTGTTTATTGTTTGTGTTTTTGTTGCTGTCGTTGTTTTTATTGTTTGTTTTTGTTGCTGTCTTTTGTTTATTGTTTGTGTTTTATTTGCTGTCGTTGTTTATTGTTTGTGTTTTTGTTGCTGTCGTTGTTATTGTTTGTGTTTTTGTTTAGCATCGTTGTTATTGTTTGTGTTTTTGTTGCTGTCGTTGTTATTGTTTGTGTTTTTGTTGCTGTCGTTGTTTATTGTTTGTGTTTTTGTTGCTGTCGTTGTTTATTGTTTGTGTTTTTGTTGCTGTCTTTGTTTATTGTTTGTGTTTTTGTTGCTGTCGTTGTTTATTGTTTGTGTTTTTGTTGCTGTCGTTGTTTATTGTTTGTGTTTTTGTTGCTGTCTTTGTTTATTGTTTGTGTTTTTGTTGCTGTCTTTGTTTATTGTTTGTGTTTTTGTTGCTGTCTTTGTTTATTGTTTGTGTTTTTGTTGCTGTCTTTGTTTATTGTTTGTGTTTTTGTTGCTGTCTTTGTTTATTGTTTGTGTTTTTGTTGCTGTCTTTGTTTATTGTTTGTGTTTTTGTTGCTGTCGTTGTTTATTGTTTGTGTTTTTGTTGCTGTCTTTGTTTATTGTTTGTGTTTTTGTTGCTGTCGTTGTTTATTGTTTGTGTTTTTGTTGCTGTCTTTGTTTATTGTTTGTGTTTTTGTTGCTGTCTTTGTTTATTGTTTGTGTTTTTGTTGCTGTCTTTGTTTATTGTTTGTGTTTTTGTTGCTGTCTTTGTTTATTGTTTGTGTTTTTGTTGCTGTCGTTGTTATTGTTTGTGTTTTTGCTACATGGTGATTTTTTTTTCTTTGGGAAAGAAAAAATATTAGAACTGTAATATATTTGAATTTTTGTCAATTAAAAAATAGATTTGTTTTTAAATAATTATTTTTTCTTCAGTATAACAATTACACAAAAGTTTTTATTTCGAGGAAGACGGTTGTAGTCTATGTCTGTATGGTTGTGTGTGTGTTTTTTGTGTGAGTGTAGTTATATGTGTTCATATGTGTGCGCGATTGTATGTGTGTATGGTTGCATGTACGTATGGTGTAATGTATGCATAGTTGTATGTGTATATGGTCGTATATACTTGTATGTGTATGTTTATGGTCGCATGGGTGTATAGATGTCAACATTATAAGTATACTACATATCTTATCACAAGGTATTTCTGACAATAACATTACTGACATGAAAAAATCCCCAAATATTTTCTCTATTACAAAACCCTCAATAGCAAACGCCTCACAGACTTCAACACTAACAGATCACAAACTACCCAAGCGATGAAATCAACAATATATTGAAATGTAATTAATCTATCAAACTTATAAAAAAAAATATGAAGAAAAAAATCGTGACTAATGATATGGCAAGATGGGTGGCTACTCGGACGGTGTTGCCAGATGGACGGTGATTAATTGGTGGTGATTTATGGTGTTCAAGACTCAAGTGCTTTCCTCTGTCGGTCAAATTCCCATGATTAAAAATTATGATTTATGGCTTTACGGGGGTTTAGTGCATTCTCTCTCTCTCTCTCTCTCTGCAAATTTCTCGTTATATCTCTTTTTCTCTATGTAACTACTTCTCTCTATTTTTTCGGTCATTCTCTCTATATACTGTACTAACCTCTCTCTCTCTCCTGTGTAGCAAAATCTTGTTCAGGTGTGAGAAATTAATAGTTGGGACCCGTCGGGTACACATGCTGGAACATGTTAATCGCCAACACCGCCTATCCTACGCTCAGCTGGCGAAGATGTATTGTTGGAACACACAGTAGAATCTTGTGTTTTTTCTCGAGATTTAATAAAAAAAGTAATCTTAGCCCAAAACAAACAATAATAATAATAATAATAATAATAATACTGTATTAATAATAATAATAATAATAATAATAATAATAATAATAATAATAATAATGTAATAATAATAATAATAATAATAATAATAATAATAATAATAATAATAATAATAATAATAATAATAATAATAATAATAATAATAATACTGTAATAATAATAATAATAATAATAATAATAATAATAATAATAATAATAATAATTATAATAATAATAATAATAATAATAATAATAATAATTCATTCACAAACGGCTAAAATTGAAATCTTTCATCAGACTTCATCCGAAACGAAAAATTTAATTAAGTAAAACAAACACACAGTTAAGAACGTACACACACACACACACACACAAACACACACACCGGCTACACCAACGCTCTCTCCACCCTGGAAATGCCATCCCTCAGTGACCTCCACCACCAAGCACTGGAAAGGTTTGGCCGTGGACTAATGCACCACCCTCGCCATCGCCACCTCCTGCCACCTGCAGCCCCCCACCTAACTCGCGCAGTCCGCCACTACAACAAAATTCAGCCCATAAGAGCCCGCACCGATAGATATAAGAACAGCACCATCCCATCTATTGTTAAAATAATAAACAACTGATTTATGTACTGTACAGCCCTGTAAATGTATTCAATGCATATTATATCATTATGTCTAAATCAATGTAAGTGTATATTTTCAGCCACCGGCTGCAACTCTATTAATAAACAGTTTATTATTATTATTATTATTATTATTACACGCACGCACAAACACACACACACACACCTTAGAGTTACGCAGAAATGTTAATGTTAATGTTTGTTAGCTTACCTGAGGCGGCAGTTCAGGTGTAATCTGGCCTGACAAACATCATCTGTACCACAAAAATTTGGTTGATGGAGAGAGAGAGAGAGAGAGAGAGAGAGAGAGAGAGAGAGAGAGAGAACACACAATACTCACCACCATTAGTCCTCATGTCAGCTTCAGTGGGACGGCCCGGGATAAATTATCATGATCTCCCCTGTCTGTATACAAGAGAAAACGTGACGTCATTAACAGAAAACGAGCAGCCATTAACCTACTTTTAATACAGTTTATTTTGTTAGATAATTTTTTGGTAATGTTTGTTAATTTTGTTAATATCTGATGGTGTTGTTAATTGTTGTGTGTGTGTGTGTGTGTGTGTGTGTTTTAATATCCATATGTGGTAATGTTAATACACACATAAACACACACACACACACACACACACACACACACACACACACACACACACACACACACAGAAGCCGCTGACACAGAAAATGGTTGAGTCGTATGAGAGAAAACCTCAGCATATTGAACACTGACTCAACTCTTTCCCGACAAAATATATTCAAAGGAAAAATATTAGGTGTTTTAGGTAAAATATTGTGTATGTCACGACACACACACACACACTACTACCACCATCATTACTACCCCCAATACTACTACTACTACTACTACTACTACCACTATTACTACCACCATTACTACTACTACCACTACTACTACCACCATTACTACTACCACTATTACTACCACCATTACTACTACTACTACTACCACTATTACTACCACCATTACTACTACTACTACTGCTACCACTATTACTACCACCATTACTACTACTACTACTACCACTATTACTACCACCATTACTACTACTACTACTACTACTACCACTACCACCATTACTACTACCACTATTTCTACCCCCACTACTACTACTACTGCTACCACTATTTCTACCACCAATACTAATACTACTATTACTATTACTACCACCATTACTACTACTACTACTACTACCACTATTACTACCACCATTACTACTACCACTATTACTACCCCATTACTACTACCACTATTACTACCCCCACTACTACACTATTACTACTCCACTACTACCACTATTACTACCCCCACTACTACTACTACTACTACCACTATTACTACCAACATTACTACTACTACTACTACTACCACTATTACTACCATCATTACTACTATCACCATTACTACCCCCACTACTACTACTACCCACTATTACAACCACCACTATTAATACCACCACCATTACTACCCCACTACTAATACCACCATCATTTACTACCCTCACCACCACTACTACTACCACCATTACTACCCCAACTACTACTACTACTACCACCATTACTACCACAACCACTATTACTACCCCTACCACCAACCACTAATACTACCACCATTACTACCCCCACTACTACTACTACTACCACCATTACTACCACAACCACTATTACTACCCCTACCACCAACCACTAATACTACCACCATTACTACCCCCACTACTACTACTACTACCACCATTACTACCACAACCACTATTACTACCCCTACCACCAACCACTATTACTACCACCATTACTACCCCCACTCCATAACCTACGCGAACAGGCTGAGAATGTTGACAAAGTAACACGGACAATTACAGTAATGATAGGTGTGATTTGTGTTATTTTCTCAGGTTGTCAAAAGGTGATTACAAATTTGCTGTAATGAATGTTTGTTTTGTTGTTTTAAGCATCGTTGTCCAGAGAGATTAGCTTCAGCGTATGTTTGTTTGTTTGTTTGTTTTGAGTGTTTGCTGTTGTTTTAGCTGAGTTGTGTTTGTGCAATTTTTTTTAAATTTTTGCAGATGTTTAGTGAACGTGTGTGTGTGTGTGTGTGTGTGTGTGTGTGTGTGTGTGTGTGTGTGTGTGTGTGTGTCCTTCATTATAGAGACGTTGTTTGATGTGGAAGAAGTATAATCACTCTTGAAGACAGATTGGTGGAGAAAGTAATGACTAATAGAGAAACTTTTATTACAAGAAAATGCCGAGTGATTGCTAGTAATTGTGAGGTCAAGATATTTTATTATCGTTTACGAGACGTGAGATGTAAACAAACAAACGACTTAATTACCACAAACAGGGTCAAAGATTTCTGTTGAGTTATATAGAGGTAATTAACTCCCTAATTAATTAACTATCTGAGTATGTAATTAAATATGTAACTAATTGATAATCTATCATACTAAATAATTGATAATCTAATTAACTATTTATTTAACGAACTGAATAATTATCCATCTAATTGATATAATTAATATTCTAAATAATTACTTAACTAATCTCATTGATTAATTATCTTACTCTTTAACTAATTATGGAACAGGAACAGTGTTGTTAATTGATGTGTATATTAATCTTAACCACTCTCTCTCTCTCTCTCTCATTCTCCCCTCCCTGTACCTCAATTAATGAAAAGTCAGGTATGTATGAGAGAGAGAGAGAGAGAGAGAGAGAGAGAGAGAGAGAGAGAGAGAGAGAGAGAGAGAGAGAGAGAGAGAGAGAGAGGCCCCTTCCATAGCCCAACCAATTACCATCACTATTAACAAACAGAGACACAAAAGTCGGCACAGAACAAGATTACAAAAACACAAAAATGAAAAACTTCATTATAACACCCAATAAATTTTATTAAATACCAGAGGAATAAAAACAACATTAATTAACCTCAGTTGAAGAGCTGACTGCCAATAGACTCAAGAGAAAAATTAATTTCCGGTAGAATTGAAAAAATCTTATTAACTACTGCGACTCGAGTCAAGGTGGACCTCGGATACATGCCTGGGTAAAAGAGTGGAGGAATTAATCAAGGGAGTGGACAATACAGGTAGATGGTGAAGGTGTGTTAATTAAGGTGTGTTGTTGCTGTGTGGAGGAAAAAGTGCGTTGGTGTTTCGGAAAAGGGAGGAGGGAGGTGTGTGTGTGTGTGTGTGCGTGTCCCTGTATATGTACGTATTGTATTGTATTTTAGGATTATTTCTATAGTAAACATATTCTCTCTCTCTCTCTCTCTCTCTCTCTCTCTCCATACGCCCGTTCTTCCTACTTTTTCTCTTCTATCATTCTTTCCTTCCTTCCCTCACTCCTTCCTTCCTTCATTTCATCCTCTATTGAGACACATTATCTTAGCTATTGGTACCAAATATAAAACTCTACGGTTACGCCCTGCATATTTGACTATATTTCATGTAGATCCACAATGAAAACGTGGATAAGATAAATCTTGATAAAATCACACGTTGTTTCCCTTTTCCCGTGTGATTTTATCAAGCTTTGTTTATATATATATATATATATATATATATATATATATATATATATATATATATATATATATTTCTCTTTCTCTCTTCTCGAGACCCTAAGTGCGGCCACATACCCTGACGTGTGGCCACATGACCCTAGGTGTGGCTATATGAACCTGAATGTGGCCATGATCCTGAATTGTGGCCACATGATTGAAGTGCGGCCACATGGCTGAAATGTAGCCACATGGCCTTAAAGAATGTCCACATGTCCCTGAAATGTGGCCATATGACCCTGAAGTATGGCGACTTGACTTTGAAGTGCGGCCGCATTGCCTTAAAGTAGGGCCACGTGGGCATGAAATGTGGCCATTAAGTAATTAAGTAGATAATGAGACATTTTTACACTGTGTCACTGGTAACACGTGAAGGCTCTCCGGCTCAACACCGCCCCTCAGTGTTAAGTGGTATGGACTGCCCTGCCGCCCACCCACCCACCCACCCACTTACCCAAGCATTTGCTACCCACTCATACCCTCTCACCCACCCAACAGTTAAATCCCCCGAGACATTTACCACCCATCAGCTCACCCACCCACCCTGCCACCCACCCTGCCACCCACCACATGAACTATGCATGAAGCAGTAAAGACGATAAGAGGAAGAAAAAATGAAGGGTGACACAGATAAGGTTTTAAGGGTGTGTGTGTGTGTGTGTGTGTGTGTGTGTGTGTGTGTGTGTGTGTGTGTGTGTGTGTGTGTGTGTGTGTGTGAGAGAGAGAGAGAGAGAGAAGGCTTACAATCTCCTTCGGTAACACATGAGATTAAAGGGCGAAAGAGAGAGAATATAGGTATGGAGAAGGAAGGAGGGAGGAGGAGGAGGAGGAGAGATAAGGGGAAGAAGAGGGAAATGAAGAAAGGAGGAAGAGATAAAGAGAGAGAAGGGAGAACAGATACAGGGAGAAGGACAGCGAGATGAGAAAGAGAGATAAATAAAGATAACGAGAACAAACGGCAGAAGTAAGAGATGGAGGAAAGGGAATAAGAGAGAGAGAGAGAGAGAGAGAGAGAGAGAGAGAGAGAGAGAGAGAGAGAGAGAGAGAGAGAGAGAGAGAGAGAGAGAGAGTATTTCCCCTGAACCAACAAGTATATGATCCAACACACACTCCATATCACTGTGAGGGCTGACACAGGCAAACAATATGTGTGCACTCGTTGGGGACGAACTCAACACAGACGTAAGAGTGAAATGTCTGAATATTCAACACCCTAGTTTATTTTACCTGTAGATTAAATAACCTAACCTAGCCCAATCGCCCGGGTAACGTTAGGGTGTCTAATCCTCAGGTGAACGGAATGACTAATAACAAACGTGCGTGCGCGCACACGCACGCACGCACGTGTGTGTGTGTGTGTGTGTGTGTGTGTGTAATTGCTTTGGTTTCAGCTGCCATGTAATACACGAGAAGGGAAAAAAGGAAAAATACATAAATATATACATACATACAATGTTTGTTTTTTTATCTGGGTGGGTGGGTGGGTGGGTGGGTGGGTGGGCAGTGGTGGGTAGGTGTAGTGGGCAGGGATGAGGTCGGATTGTAGGAAGTCAATCCTCTCTCTCTCTCATCTACCATTCCACCTACACAATCACTCACCCAGCATTTATTTATCACTATTCAGACACACCAACAAAGCCTAATGCAGGTCTCTCTCTATAAAGGTTTGAAGTAGTTATCCCCCAAAAAATATATACAAATTCGTTATAAATCGGAAACAACCAGTGAGTCGTAATGAGCTTGTTATACCCAATCAAACTTTATAACTATATATTTGGTGTTTTTGTTTTGGGACGTGTTTGTACAGGGTCATGCAAAATGTTAGGTAGGTTTTGGGGTCTCTCTCTCTCTCTCTCTCTCTCTCTGTCTCTCTCTCTCTCTCTCTCTCTCTCTCGTTGGCCAGCAGAAACCATAAACTCTACACATTTATACAACACGTAATACAACACACACACACGAGTATAAAGAAATAGGAGGCGAAAGACCAAACAATTTGTCAGTATGGACGGACAGTAACAGAGAACACGAAAAAATACAACACCTGCGTATGGCATCAGTAGCGTGTCAGGGTTGCTATGTAATGTTTTTTATTTAATTTTTTGTTTAGAAACGCTTGAAATCTGACGCTGAACTGTAGTGTTTATATCGTGTTAAAATGTTTGTTTCTGTTTTGTTGTGGATTATGGTGTTTATTATGTGGGAGATCACACAACACACACACACACACATACACACACACACACACACACACACACACACACACACACACACACTCTCTGCACACTCTTCCCAGCTCCACCACACCTCCCCAAACACTTCACTTCCCGTCTTCAAACACCTCCTTCCCTCCCCCTCCCTACAACCCCCTTCTGCCCCCAAACTCACCTCTTCTGCCACCCAGAGAATGAACACCTGACCTCGGCTGACGGTGGAGCAGAAGGAAGGACTTTGCAAAACTGTCTCAACAGCATTCCCCATTAAAGAATCGTCATGAAAGTTGCCGGAGAAAGTATTGAAATGAAAGTCGATGATCTGTTCACTCTGGCGTTACAACACACACACACACACACACACACACACACACACACACACACACACACACACACACTCACCCACACCACCCACCCCACACACACACACACACACACACACACACACACACACACACACACACACACACACACACACACACACACACACAGACACACACAGACACACACAGACACACTCTCACCCACCCACACACACACACACACACACACACACACACACACACACACACACACACACACACACACACACACACACACACACACACTCTCCCTCAGAAGGATCACAAGTAATATGACTGTCACACATATGGATCCGGGTCAACTATATACAGACACGTGATCTATATATGTGACCTCCTGCCTCAGGTGTTTAATTACTTAATGATCAGGTGTGTGTTAGTGCAGGTGGAGTTTGTCTGTCTGTCTGTCCGTCTGTCTGTCTTTCTGTCTCTTTCAGTCTATATATCGATTTGTCTATTTTATATCTATGAGTTATTTTATCTATCTATCTATCTGCGTCTATCTATCTCCCCCTCAGCTAATTATCGCCACTGTGGTTATAATAGATCAAAAAGTTGGTCATTAGGGCCAATTACAACTATCCTTCCTTTCCTAATGACCCCAATGATCACTTCCTGCGTGCCGACGGTAGCAACCCTAAGTGAGCCATCGGTGCCACTGGGGGTAGGGATGGTTGGGGAGTGGATTGGGAGGGGAGGTAGGGGAGTGGTGGGGAGAGGAGGGGTTGAAGAGATTAGTGTGGGAAGGACCAGGGATGTTGGTTAGAGGATGGTGGGGAGGGGGGGGAGTAAGAGGAGAGAGAGAGAGAGAGAGAGAGAGAGAGAGAGAGAGAGAGAGAGAGAGAGAGAGAGAGAGAGAGAGAGAGAGAGAGAGAGAGAGAGAGAGAGAGAGAGAGAGAGAGAGAGAGAGAGAGAAGAATATTATCCGATTTTTACCCACAAATACACACACACACACACACACACACACACAGGACATAGGTAACTCAAAAACATGAACATTACTAGCAGTCGTAACATTTAGTCCCTGTAACGTAATTAACACATCTAGACACACACACTCACACACACCTTGTTTATATAATACAGATGAAATAATACACAACGCTTGAATACACCTCGGCTCATAAGCACACATTCTCAGTTCCAGCTGCTAGTGTATGAGTATATCCTGTTGGTAATGAAATACATAACCTTTTTACGCCATAATTTGTGCCACTAAGATGTATATTATTGTGTTGTTGTGTGTGTGTGTGTGTGTGTGTGTGTGTGTGTGTGTGTGTGTGTGTGTGTGTGTGTGTTTTATGTTGGACAACTACACTTGTTTTAGGAGTATGTTTTGCTCTTTAAATACGAAGTAAGAGAGAGAGAGAGAGAGAGAGAGAGAGAGAGAGAGAGAGAGAGAGAGAGGACAGTCATATGGTTCTCTCGTTTCGGACCAACATAACCTGATGACGTTTGATTAATGTTGACACTAGGGAGGCTATTAATCTGGGCCTCCAATGGTCAGAACCGACACACCTGCCACGCCCACTGCCCCCCCCCCTCTCCCACGGGTACATACATACATACATACATACATACAGACATACAGGTAAACACATCCTCCCCTACCTCCACACACCCATGAATACTCACCTCTCCATAAGCCTACATTCTCCCTCCACCCCTCCCACACATCCCCCTACACACACACACACAAAAAGGCCAACTTAATATATAAACTTGGAACAAACTACCTAGGTGCGAGGCTTTACAATTTCCATATTAATTTCCAGCTGAGTAACTCTGTCTCTCTCTCTCTCCCTCCCTCGTCCTTATATGAAAACCCTTTGGGAACTATTTTCTCGAAACTCAGACCTCGGAGTGGGTGGGTGGGTTAAGGAGTGGGTAGGTGGGCAACAAATTTCTTTCCTAATACTTCAACATCATAAAAAATAACATACCATAACGAAAAGAAAAAATTAAATCATGTTATCAAACTTTCTAAAGACTTTCACTCGTGTTTGTTACACTTTCTGGTAACATGAATGAACATGTTTCTATAATGAATGGAGGAGTTTTTTCATTATACACCTCAACAGCGGTGTGTTTGTCAAGCGAAAGTTCATAAAAAAGTGTATGTTTACTTGTCTTCGTTACCTGAACTTTTGGTAATGTGAAAAATAATTAAATATGAGGTTAGGCTTTTGAGATGGTGTAGTATACATGATTATGTATACATTTATTGCCATTGTATACTGTATACATACACACAGTCATACAAGCCAGCACGTTAATAAAGCATTATACAAGTGTGTGTTTCATTGTGCTTACCTGAATATACTCTGCATATATTGCCCGCTTCATCATATAGTGAAACCTCTATTTAAAACTTTATGGAGATGAAAGTCCGTTACATTGAGGGTCCGTTATATGTAAACCTCTATTTAACGAACTTTATGGAGATGAAAGTCCATTATATCGAGATTAAAACAAATATATATTTACTAAAAATATTAAATTTCTAATAAAAATTTAATAAAAATCTTATAACTTATGATTTTTTTTTAAATATTCCCACCACCGGACATAACAAAACGACAAAGTTCCCTCAGATGAACAGTTAACAATTATAGTCCTCCCGGGTCGTTAGCGGTCGTCATCAAAGTCAAAATTATAGGCTAATGGAGCAAACTCTGGCTATTAATTATACATTCAGTGCTTAATGGTGGTACGTGGCACTGATGACGTCAGTGCATTCTTGTGTTGACATTGTACTACCTCAAACCATGTACACACAGCTTTCAACAACCTTAAACAACAAACAAACACAAAAAATCCTCAATAACAATGTAATATTAGTCAAAACAAATTAAAACACGAAAACAAGAAAAAACAACAGACAACACCAAACATTGACTCTAAACACATATGTTAAACACACAAGTCTTTAACAAATTTCAAACAACAGGAAAATGTAATAAAAAAAAAGGTGTCAAACTGAGAAAAAATTCGTAAAAGTAAAAAAAATCGCCAAATATCGACTTGGTGGAGTTTAAATATCGTCAACAATAAGCAAACTCTTTTGACTGACTCAGAACAAAAGACGATCGTAAGAAAAATAGAGCGATGGTGTCGACTTGTTTAAATCTAAAAGTTGCCGACCTTTCGAAACACACCCCAAGAATTTTCAGAACCCAGGACGACCGGTGGTGCTTCCTGGCTCCCCTTTTTTCCTTTCCCAGGGGAGAGTAGGACATCGCCGGCCCCGTTCACCCACGAATTTAGTAATATTAAAAGTGAGGTGAGAGAGAGAGAGAGAGAGAGAGAGAGAGAGAGAGAGAGAGAGAGAGAGAGAGAGAGAGAGAGATTAATGTGATTGGAGAAAAAGGAAATAATAATATAGATAGATATATTTTCTAAAACCTTTTCTGTATATCTGGTCTCTATCTCTCTCTTTCCCACCCACCTTTACCACCCCTCCACCACCTCCACCTCCACCACCCTCTCCCACCACCATCTCCCACCACCTCCCACCCACCTTCCACCTCCCCCACCCTTCCACCACCCACCCACCTATCCCCCATCCTCTTCCTACACCTACCCAGACTACCTCCCCCCGACACACACAGAGGATGGCAGGACAAAATACAAGCAGCACACACGTCCTGCATCACTGGTCCTCCAAGACTCGCTAAGAATTTTACCAACTTAACACACCCAAACCGAACAAGAGAAGACTCGGGCCACGTGGACGAGACGTGGAGAATGAGAGAGAGAGAGAGAGAGAGAGAGAGAGAGAGAGAGAGAGAGAGAGAGAGAGATGGACCTTTATCTCACCTTCCTCCTTCTTGCTTTACATACAGTCAATCACTGCTCGCTCTACATACAGTACACACACGCCCTCTTGTTGCACCTTGTCCAACACTGTCGTATATTTCTGTTCCTGCTTTCAATTTCCTTCCTTTACCTTTCTCTGTGTCTGTCTGTCTCTCTATCATTCTCATCCCCTCTCCCTCCTTCCTCCCTCCCCCTCTCCCTCCCTCCTCCCTCCACAAGTGTCAATATATGACCTTGTTACCTGGTTGTGTGGTGTCAATATGTGTGGTAAATGTGGCAGTCTGGTCACTCCTCTTGTCCAGAAATATACACCTGACCTATGTTGGTGAAGACAACAGAAGACAACAGAATGATGAAGACAACAGCATGGTGAAGACAACAGCATGTTGAAGACAACATGATAGTGAAGACAACAGCATGGTGAAGACAACAGCATGGTGAAGACAACAGCATGGTGAAGACAACAGCATGGTGAAGACAACAGCATGGTGAAGACAACAGCATGGTGAAGACAACAGCATGGTGAAGACAACAGCATGGTGAAGACAACAGCATGGTGAAGACAACAGCATGGTGACTACAACAGCATGGTGAAGACAACAGCATGGTGAAGACAACAGCATGGTGAAGACAACAGCATGGTGACGACAACAGCATGGTGAAGACAACACGATAGTGAAGACAACAGCATGGTGAAGACAACACGATAGTGAAGACAACAGCATGGTGAAGACAACAGCATGGTGACGACAACAACATGGTGACGACAACAACATGGTGAAGACAACAACATGGTGAAGACAGCAGCATGGTGAAGACAACACGATAGTGAAGACAACAGCATGGTGAAGACAACACGATAGTGAAGACAACAGCATGGTGAAGACAACAGCATGGTGACGACAACAACATGGTGACGACAACAGCATGGTGAAGACAACACGATAGTGAAGACAACAGCATGGTGAAGACAACAGCATGGTGACGACATGGTGACGACAACAGCATGGTGAAGACAACACGTGATAGTGAAGACAACAGCATGGTGAAGACAACAGCATGGTGACGACAACAACATGGTGAAGACAACAACATGGTGGAAGACAACAGCATGGTGACGACAACACGATAGTGAAGACAACAGCATGGTGAAGACAACAGCAATGGTGACGACAACAGCATTGGTGAAGACAACAGCATGGTGAAGACAACAGCATGGTGAAGACAACATGATAGTGAAGACAACAGCATGGTGAAGACAACAGCATGGTGAAGACAACAGCATAGTGAAGACAATGCATGGTGACTACAACAGCATGGTGAAGACAACAGCATGGTGACTACAACAGCATGGTGAAGACAACAGCATGGTGACGACAACAGCATGCCGGTGAAGACAACAGCATGGTGTGAAGACAACAGCATGGTGACTACAACAGCATGGTGAAGACAACAGCATAGAGACTACAACAGCATGGTGAAGACAACAGCATGGTGACGACAGCAGCATGGTTAAGACAACAGCATGGTGAAGACAACAGCATGGTGAAGACAACAGCATGGTGACGACAACAACATGGTGAAGACAACAGCATGGTGAAGACAACAACATGATGAAACAACAACATGGTGACGACAACAGCATGGTACACAACACGATAGTGAAGACAACAGCATGGTGAAGACAACAGCATGGTGACGACAACAGCATGGTGAAGACAACAGCATGGTGACGACAACAGCATGGTGAAGACAACACGATAGTGAAGACAAACAGCATGGTGACACAACAAACATGGTGGTGAAGACAACAACATGGTGACGACAGCAGTGATGGTGAAGACAACAGCATGGTGACGACAACAACATGGTGACGACAACAGCATGGTGAAGACAACACGATAGTGAAGACAACAGCATGGTGAAGACAACAGCATGGTGACGACAACAGCATGGTGAAGACAACACGATAGTGAAGACAACAGCATGGTGAAGACAACAGCATGGTGACGACAACAACATGGTGACGACAGCAGCATGGTGACGACAACAGCAAGGTGAAGACAACACGATAGTGAAGACAACAGCATTGTGAAGACAACAGCATTGTGAAGACAACAACATGGTGACGACAGCAGCATGGTGACGACAACAACATGGTGAAGACAACACGATAGTGAAGACAACAGCATGGTGAAGACAACAGCATGGTGAAGACAACAACATGGTGACGACAGCAGCATGGTGACGACAACAGCAAGGTGAAGACAACAGCATGGTGACGACAACAGTATGGTGAAGACAACAGCATGGTGACGACAACAGCATGGTGAAGACAACAGCATGGTGACGACAACAGCATGGTGAAGACAACAGCATGGTGACGACAACAGCATGGTGACGACAACAACATGGTGACGACAGCAGCATGGTGACGACAACAGCAAGGTGAAGACAACACGATAGTGAAGACAACAGCATTGTGAAGACAACAGCATTGTGAAGACAACAACATGGTGACGACAGCAGCATACGACAACAACATGGTGAAGACAACACGATAGTGAAGAAACAGCATGGTGAAGACAACAGCATGGTGAAGACAACAACATGGTGACGACAGCAGCATGGTGACGACAACAGCAAGGTGAAGACAACAGCATGACGACAACAGATGGTGAAGACAACAGCATGGTGACGACAACAGCATGGTGAAGACAACAGCATGGTGACGACAACAGCATGGTGAAGACAACAGCATGGTGACGACAAAAGGGGGCCCAGATAATGAAGGGGACGGGTAGCTGTGTCTTTACTACCGTACAGTGGCCGGAAATTGTCCAGTGGCAGCAGAGAAGGGAAGCCGGATATTGTTTAGACGGCCAGCCGGCAGCCGGACTTATACCCTCTCACTTATACTCTTACCGTCCACTACTACCCCCTTCACTACCACCACCTTCACCACCACCTTCACCATCACCACTACCACCACCACCACCTTCACCACTATCACCAATACCAGCCAACACACACCATCACTACCACCGCCATCACCACTACCACCACCATCACCACTACCACCGCCATCACCACTACCACCGCCATCACCACTACCACCACCACCACCTTCACCACTATCACCAATACCAGCCAACACACACCATCACTACCACCCCATCACCACTACCACCGCCATCACCACTACCACCACCATCACCACAACACCTTTGATGACGCTAAAACATAAACACAAACTATTTTAACCCACGTCACCCACAAAAAATATTCACAAGTAAACACAACATTAGTCTGAGCTGTTACGACATCATGTAACGCTAAAACGACCATAAAATCACGACCTAAAATACCTATGTAAAATATCCCCAAATGACGAAACCAATAGGTTTCCAAGACATGACAGGTAGACTAGGATATCTGGGATCGAACCAACGAATCTTAGAGCATGAGACGAGTGTTTTGCCACTCCACCACCGCAAGAAAAAGACAAACACATCTTTCGTAATCATAATGAATTGGAGGCTAGGTGTGGTAGTTACCTGCCTCTCATTGACTGCATGTAGTGATTACAAGTAAATATTTGGTAAGTACACGCCTGGAGAGAGAGAGAGAGAGAGAGAGAGAGAGAGAGAGAGAGAGAGAGAGAGAGAGACATCCCCTCATGAGCCAACATACAAACAATAACAGAATTAAAATGCAAAATCCTCCTCAGTGTTATAGCCAGCCCGGGCATATTAAACAAACAAACAAACAAACAAACAAACAAAATAAAACAAAGAAAAAACACACACAGAAGAAACAAACACAAATACAAAACAAAACACACACAACACTCATACATCTTAAACACCCTCGCTCAAAGGAAACAACAACAACAACAACAACAACAACAACAACAACAACAACAAAAAACAACAACAACAATAAATAACAATAATAATAATAATAATAATAATAATAATAATTATAATAATATGTAGATCTCTCCCATAGGCTCGTGGTCATGCAAACAATACCGAGGGGATATTCTGGGAGCCAACACATGAGGCTCCCTTGGCTAGTGGTAAACCTTGGCTAGCTAGTAGTTAACCTCTGCTAGCTAATAGTAAACCTTGGCTAGCAAGAAGCAAACCTCAACTAAGTTAACTTCATACGGTTAGCCTAGAGACATTTAGCCCATTATGGTGCAGTACAGGCAGACAGGTGTGTGAGGCAGACATCATCACCACCACACCACCATCATTGTTGTTGTTGTAGTAAAGTACGGTTTATGCTAACTCGAGCGTGTATAAGAAATAGCTTGGTGCCGAGGCAGTTAATGCACCTTGTTAAACTTTGATGTAATTCTCTCGCATTCCAGTTTAATTTGAGTTAATGCACCTAATATATGTATTTCTTGGTGTGTGTGTGTGTGTGTGTGTGTGTGTGTGTGTGTGTGTGTGTGTGTGTGTGTGTGTGTGTGTGTGTGATGTCACCACCACCCACCTATCACTTGAACGTCCCGTCACCCCCTGAGCTAAAACTCAAGGGTCCCACTTAGTAAATTGTGTTTGTCCTCCACTTAAACCTACAGTGATGGCGTCTCCGAGTATCTCTTCCTGATACCCGGAACTGAGAGGAAGGAGGAGGAAGAGGAGGAGGATGGGGGAAGACTTTAAAGGTTTTAGAGGAAGGAATGGTGGAAAAGGAGGAGGTGGCATTGGGATGGGGAGATGGGGAATGGAAGAGGAGAACATATATGAAGAGGAAGAGGAGGGAAGATTTTGGAAGTTTTAGAGGAAAGGATGAGAGGGAAGGAGGGAAGGAGGAGAAAGCATAAAATAGGAAGAGAATGGAAGAACTTGAAAATAAACAAAACTGAAAAATGAATTTGGAGAGAGAGAGAGAACAAGATGAGAGGCGAGGCAGTGTACTGTTACCTGTGAGTGCTTCTGGGGTCTGGAAGGTGGTGGGGGTGAGAGAGGAAGGAGGGAGGAGACAAGGGAAGAGATATGGTGGAGGGTGCTGGGGGGGGGGAGAGGTAGGGGGGTAGGTGACTGGGAAGAGAGGAAGGTACTCGCTCAAGGTGTTTAGATAGCAGATGTTGAGGTGGAGAAGGAGCAAGGTCGTGTGTGTGAGAGAGAGAGAGAGAGAGAGAGAGAGAGAGAGAGAGAGAGAGAGAGAGAGAGAGAGAGAGAGAGAGAGAGAGAGAGAGAGAGAGAACATATTGATACAAATGATTACTCTCCCCGTATGACATTTTCACAACACTGCCACACGGAAGACGGTCATCAAGACATCCTTCAGTTACCCCGCCAGAGAGGCACAAAGGAAACAAGATTAAAGTCGCCTCCATCAATACTCTTCAACTGTATAAGATTATCCGAGACGATGACCATACACCTGCAACTACCTTACTTCCCGACCACGAACATTAACCTAACCTAACCTAACTTAACCTAACCTAACTTAATCTACCCCTAACGTAACCTATTTATCTATCTATCCATCCATCCATCCATCTATCCATCTATCTATTTATCTATCTATCTATCTGTGTGGATGTCTATTTACCTGTCTGTCTGTCTGTCATTCTCTCATATCAATTTTAATAAAGACTTCGTATAAAAAGTAAAACAATTAAGTCATTTTTTGGCCCATTACAAGACTTATTAAATTTGAACAAATAAAAAAATAAATAAATAAATAAAATAAAATGTAATA
>NW_024752976.1:527500-532500 GCF_018991925.1 Homarus americanus | reverse complement strand
TGGATGGATGGATGGATATGGATGATGATGGATGGATGGATATGGATGGATGGATGGATGGATATGCTGGGATGGTGGATGATGGATGGATGGCTGGATGGATGGCTGGATGTATGGATGGATGGATGGATGGATGGATGGATGGATGGATGGATGGATGGATGGATGATGATGGATGGATGATGGATGGATGATGGATGGATGGATGGATGGATGGATGGATGGCTGGATGGATGGATGGATGGATGGATGGATGGATGGATGGATGGATGGATGGATGGATGGATGGATGGATGGATAAACGTTGGAAGTAGTGAAGTTAAAATAACTCGCATCTTAAACAATAGAACAACACAGAACCTCTGGATAAAAACGTTCATTATGGATTAAGGTCCGGATTAAACAGAATGTACTGATTAAAAGTATGGATTAAACGCCGAGTGTGGATTATAGATAAGGAATAAACCATTTATGTGGATAATGTCAGAGTGGGTGGAGCAAATGTCGAGGGGGCGGGGCTAATGTCAGAGTGGGTGGAGCAAATGTCGAGGGGGCGGGGCTAATGTCAGAGTGGGTGGAGCAAATGTCGAGGGGGCGGGGCTAATGTCGGAGTGGGTGGAGCAAATGTCGAGGGGCGGTGCTATTGTCGGAGTGGGCGGAGCTAAGAGATTCCTCCATTAATTAATTATTGAGAGTTATGTTGTTTGTATGTCTGTTTTGTCTTTAACTTTTCAATAAGTCTTTTTTTTCCTGGCTCTGTCTCTCTTTATCTCCTCCCCTTCCTTACCTCCATCGTCATCATCATCATCACACTCTCTTCCTCCATCTCTCACCTCCACAACTTTCTTTCCTTCCTCCTCCTCCTCCCACCCCCTCACTTTCCCTTTCCTTCCCTCTCCCCCTTCTTCCTACTCCCCTGTCTCCTCTTTCTCTTCACTTCCCTCCTCTTCTTTTGCTGTTCTCCCTCCCTCCACCTCCCCTTCCTTCTCTCCTCCTCCTCCCCTTCCCCCCATCATTCAAACAGACTCAGTAGAGAAACATTCACTATTTTTTTCACAACTCACAATCGTCAGTGACTAAACTCAACCACTTTAATTTTTTTTCTCATTAAACGTCGCTTAAAATGCATGGTGGAAATGTTGAAAAAAGTCCACATGAACGAGGAGATTCTCTTTCTCGCTCTCTCTCTCTCTCTCTTAGTCTGTTCCTGTCTCTCAACCTGTTTCTCTTTTTCTGCCTGTATGTCTCACCATCTGTCTCTCTGTCTGTCTGTCTCTTAAGAAGACACTTTTCTGGATATATTAATATATATATATGTAAAAATGTTCTTATTAAGAATAAACTTGACTAAGACTGAATAAAATATTAAAATACATATATAACCTTTTCTATCTATCTATCTATCTATCTATCTATCTATCAGTCAGACAGGTGAGTGAGATAGACATAGTATCTCAGTGAAGGAGTGACGTCACCAGGTGTTGTGGTACGCTGCTCACCTGTGTCAACATAACAGGTGAACAGAGAGACCTTCAAAGTTCACAGTCGACAGGTAAGTTCAGCCACCACCACTCGTATGTTTTAAAGGTCAGGTCAGAGGTCATACTGGGCACCTATAACCATCTCCTCTCTTCTCTTCTCTCCTCTCCTCTCCCTTCTCTCCTCTCCTCTTCTCTCCCTTCTCTTCTCTTCTCTCCTCTCCTCTCCCTTCTCTCCTCTTCTCTTCTCTCTCCACCAGACAGCGTAAAGGCCCCACCCCAGTCTTGTGTTTACGAAAGCTCTGAATAATTTAATCCCTAAGTTCCTATAGTGATTTCCGGGTGTTGTGTTGTGTTGGGTCGTTACTTAGTGTTCATTAAGGGGTGAATCACCTGGTTTGGCTACTTGGTTAAGTTAGGTTAGGTTTTCCCTCAGAAAATCCTCGCGCAGTGGAGGAGAATCTTTGGTAGGAAATATTAAAGGGCGCGACAAAACACAACATGGCTGAGGTCGTCAACATTATCATTTAGAGTGAAGGATGTGAGGTGAATCTACATCAGTAAGTAGTGAGGCAGCCAGGCATATTGACTCTGATCACCTGTGTGTGTGTGTGTGTGTGTGTGTGTGTGTGTGTGTGTGTGTGTGTGTGTGTGTGTGTTGTTTGAGTGGGATGGAGACAAGTCTCTCTCTCTCTATCTCTCTCTCTCAGTCTCCAGGGCAGAGAGTTAAGAGCAAGCAATACCTGTGTAGTGTTTACCTGTCTGAAGTCTTCTAATTAACGTGATTAATAAGGTAACAGGTGCCTCTGATAGTCCACCTCTCTACCTGCCTCCGTTTTCATTGCTTTCTTCTTATTTGTCTTTTCTTTTAATCCTCTAATTATTTTAGGTTTTCTTCTTATTCTTATTCTTCTTTACTCCTTAGTCTTTTGAAATGTCTCTTCTTCCTTCACTTCTTTCTCTCCTTGTTTCCTTCTTCTTCTCACCTATCCTCTTTTTCTCTTCCTTTCCCATTTCCTCCTCCTCTTACCTTTACCTCCTGCCACTTATCTTTTTCACTTCTTCCTTTATTTTATTCTCGTCTCTCTTCTTCCTTCTCCTCTCACCTCCTCCCCTCTCCTCTCTCTCTCTCTCTCTCCTCCTCCTCTCTCCCCTCTGTTAACTTCATTTCCTTTCCCTTCACGGTTGTGTTCCTAGTGATCGAGGCATATCTCTGTCTATCTGTCTCTCTTTCGCTCCTATAACCCCCTCCTCTCCCTTCGTCCCCTACCCCAACCAAACCTAACCTAACCTAAACTAACCAAACTTGGAAGGGGAGGATAATTATACTCTACGGGGAGGAAAGGGGAGGGAAGGCATCATCAACACACCACCGAAAACGTTTCCCCAAAACTCCGTAAAAAGGAAACATTTTGGTCCCCGAGCGAGAAATATTTTACCCTTAACCAAAATATTTCGTCTAAAAAATAATCATAAAAAAAAACATTCAGTGTTTTGTCAGTATGCACATAACGCCAGGAAAGAGACGTAATATTTGTATTCAATTCCACTGCGAGAGATTTTGTGGACGGTGAAACGTTTCTCGTGGAAATTGAAAACGTTTTTTGGTTCTCCGCTTTCGTCAACACAGTGTGGAGCTCCCACAACTTCTTGCTACTTGCCTCGGTCAACACACTCAGTCAATAACAACTGTTTGTGTTTGTTTCTTTACTTGATGCTGTCAACATGGTTAGCTTAGGTTAGGGTAGGTTAGGTTAAGTTAGGTTAGGTTAGGTTAGAGTAGATAAGGTTAGGTTAGGTTAGGTTAGGGTAGGTGAGGTAAGGTGGGGTCAGGTGAGGTCAGGGGAGGTTAGTTTAGGTACTGTTAAGTAAGTGCTGTGAACATGATGCTGTGCACTGAGCCTTACAGTGCAATGATACTCTCAAATGGAAGAGTCTTGCTGTAATAGTACTACAACAACAACTACTACTACTACTACTTCTACTTTTTTTTAAATAAAATGGCCTCCAGCCTCCCCCAATAGCCATACCTTCGCCACCATTTAATTACCTTAATATTAAATCTCCTAATACATAAGTAGCTATCCTATCTGTGTTAAATTAGTTGAGCCGCAGATCTATGCGGCATTCAGTGACTGTAGCCTCATAGTCAATATCTGCAACTGTTGTCGGCTTTGGGGCCGATGCTCTCGTTCCCCTGAGGCAGAGCAAAGCCGACCGAAGGAGAGAGAAGGACAGTCGACATCTCATCCAGGCTGTAACGTAGCTTCTGGGCTGCTGCTTCTGTTCGGATATCATCTCCGCGAGTCTGGCGTAGAAGCATCTTGCACTTGGTCCCATCCCACCAGAGGTTGTGAACACTAGAGGAGTGAAGCTGCCTTGAACAACGTTCTGAATTCTCTCCCCGTATCCCCTTATCTTGTCGTTTTCGTTCCTCCTGTGTGCAGCATCGAGAGCTAAGTTACGGTGGCATGCGGTCATGGGATCAAAAATTCTGATGTCGAAGAAGGCTCACTATCCCTGCGTCCAGAATCCTCGAGCACTGACGTCAATACGGGCTTCGTTGGATGTGTTTGAAGTCCTATGTTGGAAGATCTCACCGTCCAATGGAAGGAGGGTCAGTTCTACCATGACATCCCGGCAGATTTCCTTCAACATATTTTCTGTGAGATCCCTTACTTCGTCATGCCTCATGCATATGAATCCCCCTTTCTTGCACACCATGGCGTGATCGACGTCATGGGAAGAGCCACACATGCATTGGAAGGGCAAACCTTCTACTGGCCTACCGTACCTTAGAGCATTGGCATCTGTAAATTCTTGTTTATTGAGACTGAAACCATTTGCCCTTATCGGTAACGTAGTTAACCAGTTCGAGGTGCCCACCTCCTGCGCTATAGCTACAGTTTTTTCAAATTCTCTGGTATTTGCAGCAACAGTTGCTGCAACTTATCACTTTGGCCGTGCTGTCGTTCTGTCGTAATGGACCTTCGAATCTTTTTTACTTCACTGGTATCCACCTCCCCTGTTGCGTTCTGAGCTATTATGTGGTCCTTGAGGGCTGCCGTGAGCTTAACTGAGTTTTGATGTTCGGTGGCAGCAATCTCCTCTGGATTGGTCAGTTCCATCCCTCCCAGTCTCGGTGCAAGGAGTGATCTTTCTGCTGGGGTTACTACTACTGCCACCACTACTATCACCACTACTACCACCACCACAACTACTACTACTTCAGATCATCTCGTAGACTTTAACCTGACAGTGAGCGAAACATTCTGAGACGGAACGAACCATTGAAGTAATAATAAATAAAAGTACAGTATATATTTTTATACACAAATTATTCCTGCCAGAAAAAGTTGTGAAATTAAAAAGTAAAAATAAAAAGAAGTTATTAAATTCGGCATTAAATTATTAATAAACTTGAGAGGAATTGAAATATATTTGAATTCTTCAAAATATGTTCAGTCTCCAATAATAATAATAATAATAATAATAATAATAATAATAATAATAATAATAATA
>NW_024752976.1:520000-525000 GCF_018991925.1 Homarus americanus | reverse complement strand
GTTGTTGTTTGTTGGTGTTGGTATTGATGTAATTATTGTTGTTGTTTTGCTTCTATTATTACCATTATTATTATATCCAGTAACTCATGCCCATATACCCTCCTCCTCCCCTCACCCCCACAACACAACCCCCCTACCCAACCCCCCCCCCCTCCCACTTAACTCACCTCGCCAAATTTATCACCCCGCTAAAGAAGGATTTACACACTCGACTTATCATCTATAACCAAATTAAAAAACCAGCGAATACTCTGCCCCAAGACCATAAATCTTAATCATTACGAGACTTTGAGAGAAAAATATACAACGGGACAGAATTTAACGTGATTTTCTGACCCGTAAAACACATAGACGAGCTTTAGTATTTTGTTAAGTACTTTCGTTTGAGTTAAGTGATTCATGCAGGAGTATTGGGTGATGGTGGGTGATGGTGGTGATGGTGGTGATGGTGGGTGATGGTGGTGATGGTGGTGATGGTGGGTGATGGTGGTGATGGTGGGTGATGGTGGTGATGGTGGAGTGGTGGAGGTGATGGTGGGTGATGGTGGGTGATGGTGGTGATGGCGGGTGATGGTGATGGTGGGTGATGGTGATGGTGGGTGATGGTGGGTGATGGTGGGTGATGATGGGTGGTGATGGTGGGTGATGGTGGGTGATGGTGGTGATGGTGGTGATGGTGGGTGATGGTGGTGATGGTGTGATGGTGGGTGATGGTGGTGATGGTGGGTGATGGTGGGTGATGGTGGTGATGGTGATGGTGGTGGGTGGGTGGTGGAGGTGATGGTGGGTGATGGTGGGTGATGGTGGTGATGGCGGGTGATGGAGGTGATGGTGGGTGATGGTGGTGATGGTGATGGTGGTGATGGTGGGTGATGGTGGGTGATGGTGGGTGATGGTGGTGATGGTGGGTGATGGTGGGTGATGGTGGTGATGGTGGGTGGTGGGTGATGGTGGGTGATGGTGGGTGATGGTGGGTGATGGTGGTGATGGTGGTGATGGTGGGTGATGGTGGTGATGGTGGGTGATGGTGGTGATGGCGGGTGATGGTGGTGATGGCGGGTGATGGTGGTGATGGTGGGTGGTGGAGGTTTGTGGGGGTGTGAAGGGTGGGGGGTAGGGGTGGTTTAACGTAGGAGATAGGGTAAGGATAAGGGTGTAGGGTAGGGAAGGGGTAAGGATGGGGCAGGGTAGGGGTGAGGGAAAAGGGGGAGGGGACGGGGTAGGGAGAAGAGAGGGTGGGTAGAGTTAAGGGGTAGGAGAGGGGTTAAAGGGTAGGGAGGGGTAGGGAGGGTAAGAGGTGGGGAGGTAAGAGGGGGGTAAGGGTAGGGAGGGGTTAAAAGGGTAGGGAGGGGTAGGGAGGGGGGTTAGAGGGTAGGGGAGGGTAAGAGGTGTGTAATGAAGATTGGTGGATCGGTCGAGGATGAAACTGTGTGTGTGTGTGTGTGTGTGTGTGTGTGTGTGTGTGTAATTTCTTCTCTCCATCACTCTTTCCCTCTCTGCAACACCACTTCCTTCCCTCCAACACTCCCGCCCTCTTTCCACTTCTCCCTCCATCACCCCATCTCTCTCCCCAACACTACCTCACTCCCTCTCTGCAACACTCCCTCCCCCTCTCCAACACCTCCTCCCTCTCTCCAGCACCTCCTCCCTCTCTCCAACACCCCCTCCCTCTCTCCATAACTCCCTCCCTCACTTCAGCTTAGAGACGTAGCCAGTGTTTACATATCTCAGCAGGGCAGGGTTGCCAACACCATTTTTTCATCAAGTTTCCTGTGTTATGTTCTTGTTTAATCCCTCTCCCCCGCCTTAACCCGAATTGGTAACACTTTTTAGGGGCCTGGGAAAATTTTTGAACCTGGAGTGAACTTTTGAACCAGAGTCGAGGGTTCAGTCAACTCGGTACTGCTTCGTTGTATCGATCTAGATGGATGTGCTTGACTCTAGTACTAAAGGTGATGAACTGTTATTATTATTATTTTTATTATTCGTAGTAGTAGTAGTAGTAGTAACCTAGCTCTCGATGCTGCGCATAGGAGGAACGAGAACGACAAGAGAAGGGCATATGGGGAGAGAATTCAAAATGTTGATCAAGGCAGCTTCACTCCTCTAGTGTTCACAACCTCTGGTGGGATGGGCCCAAGTGCAAGATGTTTCTATGCCAGACTCGCGGAGCTGATCTCCGAACAGAAGCAGCAGCCCAGAAGTTATGTCACAGCCTGGATGAGATGTCGACTGTCCTTCTCTCTCCTTCGGTCGGCTTTGCTCTGCCTCAGGGGAACGAGAGCTTCTGCCCCTACTCCGACAACTGCTGCAGATATTGACTATGAGGCTACAGTCACTGAATGCCGCATGGATCTGCAGCTCAACTAATTTAACACAGATAGGATAGCTTCTTATGTATTAGGATATTTAATATTAAGGTAAATAAATGGTGGCGAAGGTGTGGCTATTGGGGGAGGCTGGAGGCCACGTAAAAAAAAAAAAAAGTAGTAGTAGTAGTAGTAGTAGTAGTAGTAGTAGTAGTAATACCTAATCTAGTGTCTTACAAGAACGATAAGAGGTTATTTCAGCATTAATATCTTAACTCAAGTAAATATCACAAGTACAGGTACGAATACAGGTACAGGCGACTCTCTAACATCACAGGTACAAGTACAGGTATAGTTTCACCCTAGTAACAACATACCTGGTCTCCTTTTTCCTCCCAGGACGCACAACAACTGTGAC
The DNA here is from genome assembly GCF_018991925.1 of Homarus americanus. Lineage (NCBI taxonomy): Eukaryota > Metazoa > Arthropoda > Malacostraca > Decapoda > Nephropidae > Homarus > Homarus americanus. Next base: position 522,273 of record NW_024752976.1, on the reverse strand, counting down.
ACTATTAATCTCTGCTCTCAGGTAAATACTAACAACCTCTCAAGTGAAAGCAACGTCATTTAATCAACTCAACCACAAATATACAAAATAAAATACAGTTTCAAGCAAGGAAGTACAGCAAGGCTTGTTTTTCGTATTAGAGATAAATTATGTAATCTACTTGATATTATTTATTTGTATTTATTAGTTTATGTTTTTGTTAGGTTGTCCTTGCTGGGTACATGTTACAGGGGGAAGGTATTGTGTAGTGTTTGTAATTTCCTGTATTCAAGATGGGACGGTTTTGTATTGTTATGGATTTTCTGGGGATGTTTTAAGTTTCTTTCTGTCTTTCTGTCTACATCATCATCATCATCATTATCATCATCATCATCATCATCATCATCACCACATCACCATCACCACATCATCCCCATCACCACTTCACCATCATCATCATCGACCGTGTTCTCATATACAGAGGTTCAGCAATAAAGTTATAATTACCAGTCCGTGGCTTTACCTACCTACCGTCCTTCCCTTCATCTCTTCTACCTAACCTTCCTTCCCTTCATCTCTTCTACCTACCTTCCCTCCCTTCATCTCTTCTACCTACCTTCCTTCCCTTCATCTTGTGTACCTACCTTCCTTCCCTTCATCTCTTCTACCTACCTTCCCTCCCTTCATCTCTTCTACCTACCTTCCTTCCCTTCATCTTGTGTACCTACCTTCCTTCCCTTCATCTCTTCTACCTACCTTTCCTTCATCTTCTACCTACCGTCCTTCCCTTCATCTCTTCTACCTACCTTCCTACCCTTCATCTCTTCTACCTACCGTCCTTCCCTTCATCTCTTCTACCTACCTTCCTACCCTTCATCTCTTCTACCTACCGTCCTTCCCTTCATCTCTTCTACCTACCTTCCCTCTCTCCCCTTCCTACCTGCTGCTCCCTCTCTTTCTCCCCTTACCCCCAGCTACATTCACTCCCACCTTTCATCATCATCATCATCATCATCATCATCATCATCATCATCATCATCATCATCATCATCATCTTAAACAAAACAAACAATAAACAAATAAACCAATCAGATAAACATAAACAATGAGACAGACCAAAAGTTACAACAATATTACAACCTCAATAAAGAAGTTGTGGTTGTGTTGTAGAAGCCGCTGTTATAGTCCACACAGTTACCCTCACCACAAGGCGACTTTCTCTTCGTTATCAGGAGAGAGAGAGAGAAACTACTATACCTTTCAGAAGACTTAGAGAGTTAGAGAAAGTTTTGGCTCATCTATCGTGCGTGGGTGGGGGAGGTGGGGTGTGTGGGCGGGTGTGTGGGAGGCGTGTGGGCATGTGGGGTGTGTGGGCAGGAGGGTGTGGAGTGGGTGTGTGGGCAGGTGGGGGGGGTGTAGGTGGGTGTGTGTGTGGGTGGGGGGGGGTGAGTGGGGTGTGTGTGGGCGGGTGGGGGGGGTGTGGAGTGGGTGTGGGGGTGGAGGCAGGTGTGTGGGTGGGTGGGGTGTAGGTGGGGAGTGTGGGTGGGGGCGGGGTGTAGGTGTGGTATGTGTACTGTCTCTTGTCTGTGTGTGCGTGCCTGTCTGTGTGTGTGTGTGTGTGTGTAAGAGCGTCTGTCTATTCTATTCTCTCTACCATTTTCATCCTCTTCTTTCCACTCCTTTCTGTTTAATTGTCAGTGTTTTTCCTTCTGTCTGTAAATTGATCACATGCTGTAGATCAAGTAAAATAAACCTCTTATTAAACCAAAATATGTGAAACTAAACAAGATCATAAAAACCCTAACACGAATATCAATAAACCACTAACACCCACGTGCCTTAATAGGGTGAGTTAAAACCGACAGAACTTGATACACTCACAGAACTTGCCTCGTAATGTGAACCTCCTACAGATTAAACAAACATTATTTATTTCAGAATAGAAACTCAATCATTTATCTGTAACATGAAATATAACGCCAGTTTTCCCCACTGACTGACCTGCCACCTGGTGTTTGGAGGCGAATCTATTCTGCCGAGGAATTTGTGTTCTGTGGCATGACAAGTATGGTGACTTAAACCCCTTGAGTATAGTGACTTAAAACCCTTGAGTATGATGACTTAACCCCTTGAGTATGATGACTTAACCCCTTGAGTATGATGACTTAACCCTTGAGTATGATGACTTAACCCCTTGAGTATGATGACTTAACCCTTGAGTATGATGACTTAACCCCTTGAGTATGATGACTTAACCCCTTGAGTATGATGACTTAAGCCTTTTGAATACAAAG
>NW_024752976.1:495000-515000 GCF_018991925.1 Homarus americanus | reverse complement strand
TGTCGTCTCCCATAAAAATCAAGAGTATCAAACATTTTTATAAGTTGATGTCAAAAATAAAAAATAAAATCATGAAAAAAATTATCACCCAATTACAAAATAAATTACATTAAAAAAAATTTGACCTTATTTTTTAAGTGAAATATAAATATATTTAATGACTTACAAACTGATAATAAATATATATAATTTATTCAACTCCAATGGTCGTCTTTCTCGACTTAACTGATGGATATTTGAGTGCGTGAGGGGGGAGGTATGTTCTTCACTGATAATCTAACTCACCCAAGGATCACCTTTGATTTACACTTGATATAAAAATTGTTGGTAGAATTATACAATTACTTCATTATAGTAGTTAGATAAGTAACTTGTAAACAGTCACCCAACGACAGGTAGATACTTAACTGTCGACTGTTAAACTGTGTTACGAGTATTAAGTGTTTGGGGGAAGTGAAGTGTGGAGTTAAGTGCCCTTCATCCTCTCACGTCTACTTATCTACTTAAATCTACCACGTACGGACGGTCGAGATAACCCCTCTACCACAGTACTACCTCACCACCACCTACCAAAACTGTCAAGCTACCACACAACCACAACTACCATACCACCACACTACCTCCTACCACACCTATCATACCGCCACCTACCACACAACCACAACTACCATACCACCACACTACCTCCTACCACACCTATCATACCACCACCTACCACAACAACCACAACTACCATACCACCACACTACCTCCTACCACACCTATCATACCACCACCTACCACAACAACCACAACTACCATACCACCACTCTACCTCCTACCACACCTATCATACCGCCACCTACCACACAACCACAACTACCTACCACACTCCTACCACACCCTATCATACTACCACCTACCACAACAACCACAACTACCATACCACACTACCTCCCTGCACACCTGTCATGCTTCACCACCACCCTCTACCTCCTACCACACCTATCATACCACCACCTACCACAACAACCACAACTACCATACCACCACTCTACCTCCTACCACCTACCACAACAACCACAGTTATTCCACTTGACATACCTACTCCACCTGACCAACTTACTACAACCCGCCTACCGCACCACAACTAACCCACCTAACACAACTACCACAACTACCACACCACCACAACTCCGCCTACCACACACTACCACACCTACCACAACCCAACCCGCCTACCACATCTCTGGCTAAGACAAATTCTGGGCCGCTTCTACAAAAATTATTTCTGCTTTATAACATTAAATTCCCAGTTTCGCTTTGATGGTATTTTTTCACCTTCGTTTTTTTTAGTGTGTGTGTGTGTGTGTGTGTGTGTGTGTGATAATGATGATGATGTTGATGAAGAGAGAGAAGAGATTCGTCTGAATATACTTAAAAAGTCTTCCGGAAATAATACATCAGCTGACCTTCTTAGAAACAACAGTCACCAGGGCCGCCTAGCGAGACATCCACCCCCCACGAGATATATCCACCTCGCGAGATATATTCCACCTCGCGAGATATATTCCACCTCGCGAGATATATATCCTAACCTTGCGGGACACCTCCTCCCCCTAACGAGACACCTCCCCTAACAGACACCTCCCCAACGAGACACCTTACCCCCCCTCACGAGACATCTCCCCCAATGAGACACTCTCCCTAACGAGACACTCGTCATAACGAGAAATTCCCCACAACGAGGCACCCGCAAACGAGACACGAGACACCCGCAGACGAGACACGAGACACCCGCAGACGAGACACTCATCCCCCCTCGCATGTCAATAGGCTGAGCACTTCAAGATCTGCACTGGGTGAGGGAGGGAGGGAGGACATAAGAAGGGAGAAAAAGGAGAGAGAGAGAGAGAGAGAGCATAGAAAAGGTCAGACTAGAAATGGCACAATTTTGGCATTGGATCGATAGAAGTTGAAAAGGAGAGAGAGGGAAAAGTGGTTAGATTGAACGATGGACTGAAAAGTGTGAGTTTAGAAGAGGTAGATTTGTAAAAGGTGGGCTGAGAAAGGGTAGAATTGGGTGAGGTCTGTTGAGAAAAGACAAAACTAAATAAGGAACTTTAGAATAGGGTAAAGGATCAGCGTCGGTGGCAGGAATAGACCATAATGGGTGTCCTCATGCAATAGGACACACCAATTTTCGTCCCAATTACGTCAGTTACAGTGTTTTTAACAGTACAGGAAACGCTATATGGTAACTTCCTGGCAGCTTATAGCTTTGTTAGCTGTGATGGTCCCTTGGGTGTTTTGTGTGTGGGACCAAAGCTAATTTAGTCTTATATAAGCTAAATCTAAGTTAACATTGTCGAGCTTAACTCTACCTGTCCTAACATAATTAAAACATACCTAACCTAATCTAGCTTACTAACACCCTTCCTAACCTAACTTAACCTAACCTAAACTATATTAAGCTAACCTTACATTACCTTACCTAACCTAAACTATATTAAGCTAACCTCACATAACCTACGTAATATAACTATTAGGTTAGGTAAGGTTAAGCTAAATTAGGTTAAGCTAGTCTAAGTTATGTCAGGTTACGATATGTTAAATTGAATTAGGTTAGGTTAGGTTAGGATATTTCTCAGTTTTTAAAAGTTATTATCTCGTGTGAGCAAGATTCTTCAGCGAGCAAGATTAAAACATTAATTTCTCGTAGGTAAAACATGCGAGCCAGTGTGTGTGTGTGTGTGTGTGTTCGTTCGTCCTCTTCAGGGAGAGACTGACAGGTGAGGTAAGTTAATTTAATGTGTCTATTTTATTTTGAATATACCTGAACACTTTACTATTTTTTGCTATTATTTAGTCTATTTTTTTGTCTTTGCTTATTTTGATTACTTTTTTGTTTTCTTTGAGTACAATAATCTTACCACAGAGTATGATGATTAGAGTACAATAATCTTACCACAGAGTATGATGATTAGAGTACAATAATCTTACCACAGAGTATGATGATTAGAGTACGATAATCTTACCACAGAGTATGATGATTAGAGTACAATAATCTTACCACAGAGTATGATGATTAGAGTACAATAATCTTACCACAGAGTATGATGATTAGAGTACGATAATCTTACCACAGAGTATGATGATTAGAGTACGATAATCTTACCACAGAGTATGATGATTAGAGTACAATAATCTTACCACAGAGTATGATGATTAGAGTACGAGTATGATGATTAGAGTACTTACCACAGAGTATGATGATTAGAGTACAATAATCTTCTACAAGTATGATCGATTACCACAGAGTATGATGATTAGAGTACAATAATCTTACCACAGAGTATGATGATTAGAGTACGATAATCTTACCAGTATGATGATTAGAGTGCAGATTAGAGTACGATAATACCATAGAGTATGATGATTAGAGTACAATAACCTTACCACAGAGTATGATGATTAGAGTACAATAATCTTACCACAGAGTATGATGATTAAAGTACAATAATCTTACCATAGAGTATGATGATTAGAGTACGATAATCTTACCACAGAGTATGATGATTAGAGTACAATAATCTTACCACAGAGTATGATGATTAGAGTACAATAATCTTACCACAGAGTATGATGATTAGGGTACAATAATCTTACCATAGAGTATGATGATTAGAGTACAATAATCTTACCACAGAGTATGATGATTAAAGTACAATAATCTTACCACAGAGTATGATGATTAGAGTACAATAATCTTACCATAGAGTGTGATGATTAAAGTACAATAATCTTACCATAAAGTATGATGATTAGAGTACAATAATCTTACCATAAAGTATGATGATTAAAGTACAATAATCTTACCATAAAGTATGATGATTATAGTACAATAATCTTACCATAAAGTATGATGATTAGAGTACAATAATCTTATCATAAAGTATGATGATTATAGTACAATAATCTTACCATAAAGTATGATGATTATAGTACAATAATCTTACCATAAAGTATGATGATTAGAGTACAATAATCTTACCATAAAGTATGATGATTATAGTACGATAATCTTACCATAAAGTATGATGATTATAGTACAATAATCTTACCATAAAGTATGATGATTAGAGTACAATAATCTTGCCATAAAGTATGATGATTAAAGTACAATAATCTTACCATAAAGTATGATGATTATAGTACAATAATCTTACCATAAAGTATGATGATTATAGTACAATAATCTTACCATAAAGTATAATGATTATAGTATAATAATCTTACCATAAAGTATCATGATTATAGTACAATAATCTTACCATAAAGTATGATGATTAGAGTACAATAATCTTACCACAGAGTATGATGATTAAAGTACAATAATCTTACCATAAAGTATAATGATTATAGTATAATAATCTTACCATAAAGTATGATGATTATAGTACAATAATCTTACCATAAAGTATGATGATTAGAGTACAATAATCTTACCACAGAGTATGATGATTAAAGTACAATAATCTTACCATAAGTATGATGATTATGAGTACAATAATCTTACCAGAAATATGATGATTATAGTGCAATAATCTTGCCATAAAATATAATGTTAGAGTACAATAATCTTACCACAGAGTATGATGATTAGAGTACAATAATCTTACCACAGAGTATGATGATTAAGTACAATAATCTTACCACAGAGTATGATGATTAGAGTACAATAATCTTACCACAGAGTATGATGATTAGAGTACAATAATCTTACCACAGAGTATGATGATTAGAGTACGATAATCTTACCACAAAGTATGATGATTATAGTACAATAATCTTACCACAGATATAGAGAGTACAATAATCTTACCACAGAGTATGATGATTAGAGTACAATAATCTTACCACAGAGTATGATGATTAGAGTACGATAATCTTACCACAAAGTATGATGATTATAGTACAATAATCTTACCACAGAGTATGATGATTAGAGTACAATAATCTTACCACAGAGTATGATGATTAGAGTACAATAATCTTACCACAGAGTATGATGATTAGAGTACGATAATCTTACCACAAAGTATGATGATTATAGTACAATAATCTTACCATAAAGTATGATGATTAGAGTACAATAATCTTACCATAGAGTATGATGATTATAGTACAATAATCTTACCATAAAGTATAATGATTATAGTACAATAATCTTACCATAAAGTATGATGATTAGAGTACAATAATCTTACCATAAAGTATGATGATTATAGTACAATAATCTTACCATAGAGTATGATGATTATAGTACAATAATCTTACCATAAAGTATAATGATTATAGTACAATAATCTTACCATAGAGTATGATGATTATAGTACAATAATCTTACCATAAAGTATAATGATTATAGTTCAATAATCTTACCATAAAGTATGATGATTAGAGTACAATAATCTTACCATAGAGTATGATGATTATAGTACAATAATCTTACCACAAAGTATGATGATTATAGTACAATAATCTTACCATAAAGTATGATGATTAGAGTACAATAATCTTACCAGAGAGTATGATGATTATAGTACAATAATCTTACCATAAAGTATGATGATTAGAGTACAATAATCTTACCATAAAGTATAATGATTATAGTACAATAATCTTACCATAAAGTATGATGATTAGAGTACAATAATCTTACCATAGAGTATGATGATTATAGTACAATAATCTTACCATAAAGTATAATGATTATAGTACAATAATCTTACCATAAAGTATGATGATTATAGTACAATAATCTTACCATAAAGTATGATGATTAGAGTACAATAATCTTACCATAAAGTATGATGATTCGAGTACAATAATCTTACCATAAAGTATGATGATTATAGTACAATAATCTTACCGCAAAAGTATGATAACTTCAACATGACACACAAGGCGTTAACTTATACTCAAGGGTTAAACCCAAACTTATAAGCACAAATACGGAAGAACAAAAAATCTCAAGTGAGCAGAAGGTATTACCCACATCACCGGACACGAGAAAATCTTACTTTAAGAAACTCTGAGAATCCAATATGTAGCAGCATAAATGGAGCCAGTTAGACTCTCTAGTTCCGAGAAAACATATAAAAAATATGGTATGACCCTTTGCGAATCTGAGCCAGTCGTATTTCAAGGCCAGGACGATATGAGAGAGGGGGAGTGGCCTTCACTTTCCTTAAACAAACATGGCGGCGTTGTAGATACATGACTCCGGAGTGTAAGTGACTAGTTAAATGAGTGTGTGTGTGTGTGTATGTGTGTTTGTGAGTGTGTGTGTGTGTGTGTGTGTGTGTGTGTGAGTGTAGTGTTTGTGTGAGTGTGAGTGTGTGTGTGTGTGTGTGTGTGTGTGTGTGTGTGAGTGTGTGTGTGTGTGTGAGTGTGAGTGTTTTAGGGAGATACAGAAGGGATTATCTCTCTCTCTCTCTCTCTCTCTCTCTCTCTCTCTCTCTCTCTCTCTCTGTTTCTCGGTTATATCGCAGAATTTCGTAAGTGATGAGACAATTGACGATAAAAACACCTTGTAGACGATGATGCAGCTGATCGATGTTAAATAGAAGTTAAAATACCAATAAGTCCCTCAGGTCGCTCATACACAGTGTTCCTATCGTCCATACACATTCATACACATTGTTCCTATCGTCCATACACATTCATACACATTGTTCCTATCGTCCATACACATTCATACACATTGTTCCTATCGTCCATACACATTCATACACAGTGTTCCTATCGTCCATACACATTCATACACATTGTTCCTATCGTCCATACACATTCATACATTGTTCTATCGTCCATACATTCCTTACACATTGTTCCTATCTTCCATACATTCATACACATTGTTCTATCGTCCATACACATTCATACACAGTGTTCCTATCGTCCATACACATTGTTCCTATCGTCCATACATATTCATACACATTGTTCTATCGTCCATACATTCATACACATTGTTCCTATCGTCCATACACATTCATACACATTGTTCCTATCGTCCATACACATTCATACACATTGTTCTATCGTCCACTCACATTCATACACTGTTCTATCGTCCATACACATTCATACACATTGTTCCTATCGTCCATACACATTCATACACATTGTTCCTATCGTCCTACACATTCATACACATTGTTCCTATAGTCCATACACATTCCTACATTGTTCCTATCGTCCATACACATTCATACACATTGTTCCTATCGTCCATACACATTCATACACATTGTTCCTATCGTCCATACACATTCATACATTGTTCCTATCGTCCATACACATTCATACATTGTTCCTATCGTCCATACACATTCATACACATTGTTCCTATCATCCATACACATTCATACACATTGTTCCTCGTCATACATATTCATACACATTGTTCCTATCGTCCATACACATTCATACACATTGTTCTATCGTCCATACACATTCATACACATTGTTCCTATCGTCCATACATTCATACACATGTTCCTATCGTCCATACACATTCATACATTGTTTCTATCGTCCATACACATTCATACATTGTTCCTATCGTCCATACACATTCATACATTGTTCCTATCGTCCATACATATTCATACACATTGTTCTATCGTCCCATACACATTCATACACATTGTTCTATCGTCCATACATTCATACACAGTGTTCCTATCGTCCATACACATTCATACACATTGTTCCTATCGTCCATACACATTCATACATTGTTCCTATCATCCATACACATTCCTTACATTGTTCTATCGTCCATACACATTCATACACACATTGTTCTATCGTCCATACACATTCATACATTGTTCTATCGTCCATACACATTCATACACATTGTTCTATCGTCCATACACATTCATACACATTGTTTCTATCGTCCATACACATTCATACACAGTTTCCTATCGTCCATACACATTCATACACATTGTTCCTATCGTCCATACACATTCATACACATTGTTCCTATCATCCATACACATTCATACACATTGTTTCTATCGTCCATACACATTCATACACATTGTTTCTATCGTCCATACACATTCCTTACACATTGTTCCTATCATCCATACACATTCATACACATTGTTCCTATCGTCCATACACATTCCATACACATTGTTCTATCGTCCATACATATTCATACACATTGTTTCCTATCATTCCATACATTCATACACATTGTTTCTATCGTCCATACACATTCATACACAGTGTTCCTATCGTCTATACACATTCATACACATTGTTCCTATCGTCCATACATATTCATACACATTGTTCTATCGTCCATACACATTCATACACATTGTTCCTATCGTCCATACACATTCATACACATTGTTCCTATCGTCCATACATATTCATACACATTGTTCTATCGTCCATACACATTCATACACATTGTTCCTATCGTCCATACACATTCATACACAGTGTTCCTATCGTCCATACACATTCATACACATTGTTCCTATCGTCCATACATATTCATACACATTGTTCCTATCGTCCATACACATTCATACACATTGTTCCTATCGTCCATACACATTCATACACATTGTTCCTATCGTCCATACACATTCATACACATTGTTCCTATCGTCCATACACATTCATACACATTGTTCCTATCGTCCATACACATTCATACACATTGTTCCTATCGTCCATACACATTCATACACATTGTTTCTACTGCCCATATCTTAAATCTTTGTCTCTTATTTTTATCTGGGTAAAGTTATATCTGTATTTGTGTATAATAGCAATAATTTAGACGGACCTGTTCCTATAATTTAGCAACCTTTGTGTGTGTGTGTGTGTGTGTGTGTGTGTGTGTGTGTGTGTAAATTCCTTCCCCCTCTTTCTTTCCCTCCATCTCAATTTCCACCCTTCTCTCTTTCTCTCCCTCTTTCTCCCTCTACCTGTCTTAACACATCTTTCTCTCCTTCCATCTTACTTTCTCTCTCTTTTTCTCTCCCTCTTTCTCACTTTCTTTCCCTCTGTATCTCCACTGTTTATCACGTCTCCTTGCCAACAAATTTATTCCACTTTAATTCTACATGTTTGACTTCCTTCATTTGCATGTGGACTAATTCAACCAGTTATCATTAATTCCTCTCCTTCCCCTCTTTATCGGGTCTTTCTCCTATGCATTCATTCGTTATTATCTTTTAAATTTCTCTGTGTTTTTATTCACTTGATATTATGCTATTCATTTGTTTTTTTCATTGATGGATTTGTTTATGTGAAAGAAGTTATGCATGTTTCTTACTTCATTCATTCAGATATAAATAACAATTTCTTACCTTGTAAATATTTATAAAGAATTTCCCTAGTTAATAATTATCAAGATTTTCCCGAGTCAGTTTTTCTCAAGATTTTCCCCTAGTCAATATATATCATGAATTTCCCTAGTTAGCATTTATCAAAAATTTCCTGATCAATATTCCTTATGATTTCACCCTAGTAAGTATTTCTCAAAAGTTTCCCCTAGTCAATATTTATCAATTCCTTCTCTCTTTCTCTCCTTCGTCAATATTTATCAATTTCTTCGCTGCTTCTCTTCACCATAAATTATTCCAAACTTCTGAAAACTGTCAGAATCAGGTCAAAATATCAGGTATTTATTTAAGCTGTTTAACATATGGTGATATGACGTCAGAAATCGTTGTTGTTGTCGTTGTTGTCATTGTCATTGTTGTTGTTACAGTGGTCGAGATAATCTCTTGGTGGTCGAGGATAATCTCTTGGTGGTCGAGGATAATCTCTTGGTGGTCGAGATAATCTCTTGGTGGTCGAGATAATCTCTTGGTGGTCGAGATAATCTCTTGGTGGTCAGTAATCTCTTGGTGGTCAGATAATCTCTTGTGGTCGAGGATAATCTCTTGGTGGTCGAGGATAATCTCTTGGTGGTCGAGATAATCTCTTGGTGGTCGAGATAATCTCTTGGTGGTCGAGGATAATCTCTTGGTGGTCGAGGATAATCTCTTGGTGGTCGAGATAATCTCTTGGTGGTCGAGATAATCTCTTGGTAGCCAGATAATCTCTTGGTGGTCAGATAATCCTTGGTGGTCGAGATAATCTCTTGGTGGCCGAATAATCTCTTGGTGGTCGAGATAATCTCTTGGTGGTCGAGGATAATCTCTTGGTGGTCGAGATAATCTCTTGGTGGTCGAGGATAATCTCTTGGTGGCCGAGCAGCCAAACTTGAAGTTCTTGTCTCATTAGCAAGACTTAATTACAACTTAATGAAATTTCTTCAGACCATCACACATTTTGCTGTTGTCATATATTAAACGAGAGAGAGAGAGAACAGGCTGGTTATTGTGCTGGTGCTGATGACAATAACGGTCATGTTATTGTTATTAATACATGAAGGTTGGGCCTGGTGTCACATATCACACACAGGTTGAGGTGGATGGATGGATGGATGGATTGACCTCATCATCATCATCATCATCATCATCATCATCATCATCATCATCATCATCCTGGTCATCAATCTCAATTTAAGAATCTTTTATGACTGTTCTCTCTCACAAGACCTCTCCTCTCTCCTTCCCTCCTTTTCCCTCTCCTATCTCCGTACCCAACTCCTTATCCCTTCCCCCTCCCTCTTCTTCTCCTCATCCCTTCCCCCTCCCTCTTCTTCTCCTCATCCTCCTCCACCTTCCTTCCTCCTCCTCCCTCCTCTTCTACCACCTCCACCTAACACATCCATACCACTTAACCAAAGAAAACTCACTTACGAGTCTTTTAAGAATATTCCTACCAAATCCTCCCTCCCTCCCTCACCCCTCCCTCACCCCTCCCTCACCCCTTAAAAATTCTCACCATTGGGTCATATTTCTACCTTGTATATATTTTCTGCACCATTACCTCCTCCCCTCCTATCATAACCAAGTCTCCAACTACCGAAAAACTATTACAAAGAAGCAATTTTTGTTTTTATTGAAGTGATGCGAAGGTGTGTGTGTGTGTGTGTGTATGTGTGTGTGTGTGTGCACTATCTTCTCACACCTGGTTGGGCTCATCACCAGGAGAGACCCGCTAAAACTCTCGTCTCGGCACCTAACTGTTGATGCTTCAGTATAACCTAACGTCACCTAACGTAACCTAACGTAACCTAACCAAACCACCATCATCACTACCACCATTACCATCACCACCATCACCACCATTACCATCACCACCATCACCACCATTACCATCACCACCATCATCACTACCACCATTACCATCACCACCATCATCACTACCACCATTACCATCACCACCATCATCACTACCACCATTACCATCACCACCATCATCACTACCATCACCACCATTACAGTATTTCTAAACCAAAAATAAACTCCAGGTATCTCTGTGTGACCTGTACAAGTGACCTGACCTCTGATGTTTTATTAAGTAAGGTCAACTGAATAACCCTTAAGGGGTCTTGTACCTTTAGTGGGGGCAGGGGGCGGGGGGTTATATCTGTGGTGGAAAAAACAAACAACTAAAAGAGGCAAAGACAGAAATATTAGATAAATATATGAAGTGGCAACTGCTTGCTTTGGTTTACTCTCTCTCTCTCACTATAGACCCCCAGTAAACGACCCCCCAGCAGGTACACTCAGGTAATACCCTCACAGGTGATATATGACCCGACAGGTAATAATGCTGCAGAGAATTAGTCACAAGTCTGGCCTCAGGGCCTACATAGCCTCCCTAACTGATATGAGATGAGCGTTGTGAGCCTTATTACTCTCACACTTCACCACTTACACTCACACCTCACCTCACCTCACCTCACATAATACTATATATGTCTACACTATACAGTATATAACATAACATTACAAAAATATATTACACAAAAATGTTTACTACAAAATAATGACCAAAAAAGACAACAAATATTAAAATGGAAAACAAAACATACTACAAATATGTCCTCTCTCTCTCTCTCTCTCTCTCTCTCTCTCTCTCTCTCGTTCAGAAGTTACTATACATTTTGTCACCGTAATGTTCAATGGCGCATCTCCAGACACACACACACACCTCCATCACCAACTGACTCACTCACATGTAAACATTGTGTGTGTGTGTGTGTGTGTGTGTGTGTGTGTGTGTGTGTCGTATTTTCTCTCTCATTGATTCTTTCTCATATTTCTTTGTTTGACATCCTCTCTCACTCTCTTTTTCTCTGATAAATTAGATTTTTTCATCTATTATTATTATTATTATTATTATTATTATTATTATTATTATTATTTTTATTATTATTATACATTTTAGTTACACAATAATTATAAATCGATAAAAAAAATATCAATATTTTGCAAATTTTCCTTATAATTACAAAATGGCAACAAGAAAATATTTTTTAAGAAAGTTTGACAAATTAATCTCATTATGACGTCATGCACAATCTCCTTCAATCCATTTTTCTCGATGACGTAAAAACCTGCTTCCGTGACGTATTATAAGACGTTACTTTCTCTCGCCAGTGAAAGGAGGAAGGAAAGTCATATAGTGGTTTTCTACTTGATGTTGTGGAGGAGAAAGTTACCTGAAAGATTTTATGGTTACTTTATTTAGTTCTAACGGATTTTGGAGAAACTGTTTATAATGTCTATAATTTAGAGAGAGAGAGAGAGAGAGAGAGAGAGAGAGAGAGAGAGAGAGAGAGAGAGAGAGAGAGAGAGAGAGAGAGATTGGAAGAAAACAATAGAACTTAAAACTACCATTACCATATTTCTCACAACTCTGATGGTGGTGATGGTGATGGTGGTGGTGATGGTGATGATTATGGTGGCAGTGGTGATGGTGATGGTCATGGTAGTGGTGTCGAGGACAAAACATTATACAGTACTCTCTCTCTCTCTCTCTCTCTCTCTCTCTCTCTCCACCACAACACTCTAGTTTGGTCAAGCTCCCCCTAATCTTTTTCGTGCAAAATACATCACATTTTTTTTATTTGCATTCCAATTTTTTATTCGTCCTGGGAAAATGGTATGGAAACTCAATGGAATTTCTGAGAAAAAAATCAAAATCAGTAGTCGTAAAAATCTAGACCGTGTGTGTGTGTGTGTGTGTGTGTGTGTGTGTGTGTGTGTGTGTGTGTGTGTGTAAAAGAAACAAGCCTGAAGGAAGAATGTACGATATATATATATATATATATATTGTGAACCAACAGAAAGAGAGAGAGAGAGAACGAAAAAGGAAGTGAAAAAACATGAATGAAAGAGAGGAGAAGGTAAAGAAAAAAGGAAAGAAAATGGAAGTGAAATTTACAAAAAAACGTACACAAAGGGAGAGCACAAGAGACAGACAGACAGACGAGATGGATAGAGAAATAGACAAATGGAGATCCAGACAGGTACAGACAGGTACAGACAGACAGACGGCCAAGATGAAAATTACAGACATAGACAGACATACAGATATAGACACACATAGATATAAACAGACAGATATAGACAGACAGACAGAGACAGACAGACAAATCACCAAGTTTCTACAGAGACAGACATACAGACATACCCCCCCCCCCTTCTTTTCGGCAGCAGTCACTGAGGAGAGTAATCAGGTAAAACACGCCCTCAACAAGACATCGCCCGGGAAATACTTTCTCCGGGGCTTTCAAAACATAATCTCTGGCGATATTTCCAGAGACCTTTGATTAATGGTGAAAGCTCGAGTCCTGGAGCACTTACGCTTTCTCTTTGATGCTCATTTTTTTAACTTTCTATGTCGTGCTTTAAACTTTCTCCCTCTCTCCCCCTCTTGCTTTCTATTTATTGCTTTTACTTCCTCCTTATTTACTATTTATTGGCCTTACTTTCTCCTTACTTTCTACTTGATGCTTTAACTTCCCCCCCCTTGCATTCTATTTATTACCCTTACTTTTTATTTACTGCCCTTACTTTCTACTTACCTTCTATTTACCGCCCTTGCTTTCTACTTGATACCCTTACTTTCCCTTTCATTTCTGCTTGATGCTTACCTTTCTCTCTCTACTTTCTTTTTTCCACCCTTTTTCTCCTTGATCTGCATTTAATATTTTTGCGTTCTTCTTACTTTCTCTTTTGTGTTTACTTTTGGTTTATGTTTAAAGTATCCACGAGAGAGAGAGAGAGAGAGAGAGAGAGAGAGAGACTAAATATAAAGACAGAAAAGAGACGGACAGATAGACATACAGACAGATAATATTAATCCACATCCTCAGTGACGGACAGAGATAGACAGAATGAGATAATTAATTTACTAACCTCAGAGACAGAGAGACAGATAGAGACAGAGAGACAGACAGAGACAGAGAGACAGACAGAATTAATACACCTCCTCAGTTAAGTCAACCTTGTCTCCTCCTTGAGCTACACATTATACTGTCAACGGCGACCAATTTCTGTTTTATGCTTACCTGTCTACTTGATTAACTGTCTACACACACACACACACACACACACACACACACACGGACATGACCTGTGTGTTAGTGTCGGTACGTTGGTCACCTTAATTGGAGGTGGACGGGTAGGTGAGGGGCAGTGTGCTGACGTCACGGGGATAGAGAGAGAGAGATAGATGGATGAAGAGAATAATAGACAGATAGAAAGAGAGAGAGAGAGAGAGAGAGAGAGAGAGAGAGAGAGAGAGAGAGAGAGAGAGAGAGAGAGAGAGAGAGAGAGAGAGAGAGAGAGAGAGAGATGACGAGAGATAGTGCTTATCTCACATCACACCGTTTATCACACCATGTCTATTATTCCTACGTCCTCCACACCCCATTCATCAGATTATCTTACACCACACCGTTTATCACACCATGTTCATTATTCCTACGTCCTCCACACCCCATTCATCAGATTATCTTACACCACACCGTTTATCACACTATGCGAGGCCTCGTCTGGCTTGACCTGGAGATGAAGACATTGTAAATATTTGCCAAAAGCGTCACTCTTCCCGACCAAGATGAGGTGGTGTGTGTGTGTGTGTGTGTGTGTGTGTGTGTGTGTGTGTGTGTGTGTGTGTGTGTTACCATCATTATCACCACCACCATACACCATTACCTCCGACACTAACACTATCACCTCCACCACTAACAACATCACCACTCCCATACACCATTATCACCACCATTGCCATACACCAACACACCTCGCTGGGGCTGGACATCATAACAAACACACAAGTAATGACATCAAACAGTTTGTATATAAAAACAACCGCCAGTATTTTTATGCAAATGTAAATGACATTCTGAGCAGTTTTCCATCCCGGTGACGTCCAGGAATATCAGGGTAATGTGTGTGGGTATTTTGGGCAAGAGGAGCTGTCTAGTGCCCCGTGTGGCTGTCTAATGCCCCGTGTAGCTGTCTAGTGCCCCGTGATGTTGTCTACCGCTCCGTCTGTCTGTCTGTCTAAACAGTCTCTGCAGCAGATTACCCTTAAACGATATGATGTTAAATTCTCGTCAGGTGAGGGACAGAGAACCTCCCTTCCCTTGTTAAATATTACAAGCCCTCTTAATACGAAGCAAAAGTCCTGTTAAAAGCATATTAACACCTTACCTCCGTACAGCTGTCAGAACTAATTAACAAACACCTGTTAGTTATGTCATTATTGTCGTTAATTCTATGTTAATCTTGGAAAACGTCTGGTTAAATTCGTACACGTGGGGGGCTTAGTATGCAGTTAACCGGAGTGGAGATGATCACCTAACCTCTCCTTCCTCCATACAAGTGATGGTCCCGATATGCTTTTATCCGGTGTGCAGATGATTACCCCCCCCTCCCCTCTCTTTCTCTCTTCACCTCTTCATTTCCTCTTCTTTATTATTTCCTCCGCTCCTAATCTCACCTTCCCCTCTCTCTTACTCTCTTCCTTTCCTCTCCCTCTCACAATCTTCCTCTCCCTCACTAACCTTATTCTCCCTCCCTCTTTCTCCCTCTCACCCTTCACTCCATTGTTCTCTTGGCTACTCACTGAGGTTTATGGAGCACCTGGCGAGTGTCTCTCTCTGGTGAGGTGAGGGACAGGCAGACAGAGACAAACAGACAGACAGACAGACAGACAGACAGACAGACAGACAGACAGACAGACAGACTAGATAAAATGTGTCGTACTAATTAGACTCAAGGCTCCGGTGAACCAAAGTGTTGCAGCTTCTCGAACCGAGTGTGAGCGAACCGTCTGGGAGAGTGTTGCGGGTCGATACCTAAGTGGTTCGGTGCTCATGAGTCGGATCACTTGAACCTTCGTTGCATCACCTGAGATGAAAGATAGCGCATATATTTTACCTGAGAGAGAGAGAGAGAGAGAGAGAGAGAGAGAGAGAGAGAGAGAGAGAGAGAGAGAGAGGGGGGGATGGATGAAGCATACATACATACATACGTACATACATACATATGAAGATATAAATATAGGTTAATAAATAATAAATAGATAGGCATAGATAAACACAGATAGACACACACACACACACACACACACACACACACACACACACACACACACACATACAAGCATACAAAGACATACACAGAGACAGACACAAAGGCAGACACAGACACATACATGAAAGGAATATTTTTACACAAACATGGTATTAGTGACCCCCCACTCCCTACTGATCCGTGAGTATGTGAGATGAGAGGCTGAGAGAGTGGGATGGGAGACTGAGAGAGTGGGATGAGAGGCAGAGAGAGTGCGATGAGAGGCTGAGAGAGTGGAATGAGAGCTGTGTGGGGAGGGGGAGAGGTGAGGGACGGAGGGAGGGAAGAGGAGTTAGGAGGAGGAGGAGGAGAAGAGGAGGAGGAGGAGGAGGAGGAGGAGGAGGAGGAGGAGGAGGAGGAGGAGGAGGAGGAGGAGGAGGAGGAGGAGGAGGAGAGAGGAGAGGAGGAGGGAGAGATGGAGAGAGGAGATAGAGAGGAAGGGAGGACGTGAGAAGAGGAGGAGAGGTGGAGAAGGGCAAGGAGGGTAAGGAAAGAGAGAGAGAGAGAGAGAGAGAGAGAGAGAGAGAGAGAGAGAGAGAGAGAGAGAGAGAGAGAGAGAGAGAGAGAGAGAGAGAGAGAGAGAGAGAGAGAGAGAGAGAGAGAGAGAGTAAATCCGGCAGATTATAAACATACATCACCAAAGGAGGTAACATAATCACAAACCACCAATAGCAGCACAGATGGTCGACCTTCCCTTAATAAACCCTAAGACTCTCACCCGTAAGACCTTCAACATTAACTTTTACATCAATTCCACGTACTATACAAGTTTCTTAACCTAACCTCACCTGGGGTTATGAGAGCCTCTTATCTGTTCTTTTTAATTAATTGATTCTACGTTTTTTTTCACCTGTCGAGGCTTTTCATAAGTTTACCTGTGAATGAAGTGAATGAGGAGATATTTCTTTCACTGGGTTTATTCAGATGTATGTTCACGTCTTATGTGATTACTGATGGTTTTAATCTCGGTTTTTACATACATACATACATACATACATACATACATACATACATACATACATACATACATACACACACACATACATACATACATACATACATACATACATACATACACACACACACATACATACATACATACATACACACACACACATACATACATACATACATACATACATACATACATACATACATACATACATACATACATACATACATACATACATACATACATACATACAAGTAATACAAGCTGGTGGCAACATGTACCACAATTAAAATACGTTAATACACACATTCCTGCGACGACCAGCCCAACATATGCTATGCCACGAGCCCAACACAATACCACACTTCTACAGCGTTCACAGTGATACGGTATAACAGTATTACAGTCTCACAGCATTACAGTCTCACAGCATTACAGTATTACACCATTACAGCATCACAGCATCACAGCATTACAGTCTCACAGCATTACAGCATCCTACATTATTACAATACGACACCATCACAGCATGATAACATTTACAGCATTAGTAGTCTATAATTACCCACATCCTCGTGAATAACTAATGAGGGTACATAAGATCTATCTGGCCAGGGTGGGTGCGTGGGTGGGAGGGTGAGAGGGTGGGTGAGTGGGTGGGAGGATGATGGGTGAGAGGGTGGGTGAGGGGTGAGGGGTGGGAGGATGGGTGGGAGGATGGGCGAGAGGGTGAGAGGTGGGTGAGGGGTGGGAGGATGGGTGAGAGGGTGAGAGGGTGGGTGGGAGGATGGGGAGGATGGGCGAGAGGGTGAGAGGGTGGGTGAGTGGGTGATGGATGGTGGGAGGATGGGTGAGAGGGTGGTAGAGGGTGAGTGGGTTGATGAGAGGGGGAAGAGTGAGGGTGATTGGGATTTGCTACTAATTATAGCTTAAGGCGAATCCATGAGATTGAGGGTGGTGGGCGGTGGGTAGTGGGTCAGGGTGGGTGGGTCGGTGGTGGGTGACGATAGGGTGCAGAGCTTAGAGGAAGGGGTAGGAGGAGGAGGAGGGAGGTGGAGGAGGAGGAGGAGGAGGAGGAGGAGGAGGAGGAGGAGGTGGAGGAGGAGGAGGTCACAGGGTCTTGGTTTCCTTTTGGCAAATGATCAAAAGAATGTAAAGGAGGGAAAGGAGGGAGAGAGGGAGGGAAAGGAAGGGGAATGAAGGGAGGGTAGAAGGAAAGGAAAGAGAGAAGGAAGGAAAGAAGGGAAAGAGGGAAGGGAGGAGGAGGGAGAGGTTAAGTGGAAATCGTCGAAAGGATCTCTCTCTCTCCAGTCAGAGGGAACTAATTTTCACACTCATGAGAGCCAATTTTACTCTGCCATCATAAGCTCCTCTCCTGAAATTGATCTCGGCTGCTTTACCCATTTCCTGTTCCTGCTGCCAATCTGGGCTGAATAACTCTACGGGGCAACGCTGCCACATTTCACTAACATTAATTATTATGAGTACTGAGTAATGTAAGGTCTATATGGTGTTTACATAGGCCTACAATACTAATAGGCCTTCATAACTAATAGGCCTCTACTCAAAGAGGTATTTAACGTCTATTGATCTCATAGGCCTAAGTTCTAATAGGCTTAAAAGATTGATAGGCTTTTATTTGAATTCGTAGGTATTATTATTTACTGTTGTTATTGATATTATTATTTGGTTATTATTATTAGTATTAATATTATTATAAGTTTATTATGTTTATTATTGTTGTTGTTGTTGTTGTTGTAAGTTAAAGGCATCATAAAACAAATTAAAGCGTCATAATTTCTAGTTTTCTTTCCTTAATATCTCGCTTATGAGTCGTTTAGTGGAGGTGAGAGATCACACACACACACACACACACACACACACACACACACACACACACACACACACACACAAGCATGTTTACCGACAGACACAGACACACACAGAGGCTGCATTGGCTGCCCTACTCAAGGGACCAAGTCATAGAGAGTTAATGAAGTGGAATCATTGGTGGAGAGAGGGAGAGAGGCAGAGCAGATGGTGATAACGATGGAGGGCGGAGGGAGGAGGGAGGGAGGGAGGGAGGAGGGGGGGAGGGAGGGAGGGGAGAGAGATGAATATAAGATATCTCTCTCTCTCCTCTCATCACTTACAGACAAACACTCAGGCGTAAAATCTGAAGAAGAATTCCTGTGTGAAATGTTTCACTTGAACCCAGACGTTACACACACACACACACACACACACACACACACACACACACACACACACACACACACACACACACACACACACACAACAAACAGAGGTATGCATAAATCTAGGAACCAACATACATTATACATATATACAAAATAAAAATAAAATATATTTTTCATCATGAAAATGGAATTGTGTTCAAAGCGATGGGGAAAGGGAGGGTAAAGGGATAAAGAGAGGGAGGGTAGAGAAAGGGAGATAATGTAATATGT